>NW_022103968.1:9170849-9216537 GCF_000313985.2 Echinops telfairi
GTCTAGTCAATCCTGACTCAGAGCAACCCCTACAGAACAGAGTCGAACAGCCCCCTGAAGTTTTCAAGAGTGTAATCTGTATGGAGGCAGACTGTCACATCTACTTCCTGCAGACCGGCTGATAGATTCAATGTGCTGACCTTCCGATTGGAAGCCAAGCACTTAATGGCTGTTCCACCAGGACTCATTCTTATAGGACAACTACTAGATAAACAAGAGGAATGAATGTTAAAAAAATTATTTCTATATTTGAGCCCATTTTTGCAGCCACTGCGTCAGTCCATCTCAATGTGGTGCTCCCTATGTTCGATGACTTTCTGCTTTCCCAAGCACCGTACCCTTTTCTAGAGATTTAAACTAGAATTTAAACCAGAGAAACCTAAAAGCGGGGAAGCAGTTAGCTAATTCAAGGAATGGTTATTTTGAGAAGTAAAATTAAGAGATAGTAAGTCATAACCGAACTTAATCAAAATAAAACAATACAAATACCCTAAATAATACAAAAGGCAGGGCAGACCACCACAGATGAAGGGGAATGCTTTTAAAGTTTCAAAGAACGTGTTGTAAAATTGTGCGCATAAAATCGAAAACTTGGAGGAATCGAATAATTAGGAGCGGTAGGAAATCTAAAATAAGCTTTGAGACAGTTCTGAAAGTTACTCCTAAAGGGGTCAAGGTTCAAAGTACTTCTGGTGTCAATGTAGCTAGGCTGGGATTCTAAGTGGCTTGGCACTTAACACCTAGTCATGTCCCACGATGTGATCTATCACAACATAATCACTTCCACAAAGGGATCTGCTGTGAACAGTCAGTCGGTTGTAAGATGATCTGGGGATTGAGTTGAAGAACGGAGGTGACTTCCCGGTCACTTCAAAGGCATGTAAAATGTGGACAGGGGGTAAAGAAGGCCTGCGGAGAATTGATGCATTTGAAATACGGTGTTACTGAAGAATGCTGAACATACCAGAGACTGTCAGAAGAGCCAACAAATATGTCTTAGAAAAGGTACAACCAGAATCTTATTCAAATCACATACCTGATCCAATCAGTCAATTGAAATGATGTCTCCTCCAGGTGTAGCCTGCTTCCAATATGAGTGGACGAGAGGAAAGTTTTCTGGCTCTGTGCTGGATCTGCATCCTGCATCTGGAGGATGGCTCTCTGGTTCTTTAGACTTGAAATAATAGCCTGCCATATTGCATGCTGATCCTGGGAGGCATCAGCAGCCTGCCATCTGACCTGCCAACCTTGGATTCAGCCACTTCTGCGGCCAACCTGTCATCTTCTTGATCATCTTGAGCTCGTCAGCCCCTGCAACTCCATGAGGCAGGAAAAGGCTCCAGATTCACATTTGACCCATAGGCCTGGAACTTGCCCAAATGCGAAACGTGTCCATTCTACAATGATGTGAGCTACGTGTTTCTCTATATAGACACATATAAGCTCCGCTGGTTTTGCTTGTCTAGAGAACCCGGCCTAAGATGAATAGATAACACATTATTTTAAAGCTAGCAAAACACATGATTTAAATTGTTCCAGTACTGAAAAAGAGAAGAGTTGCCTCTGAATTCTTTTACTTTTTTTTAAAGGAAAAAAACACTGTAATAAAATCTCTGAAAGATATTCCAATAAGGAGACCACAGAACTCATTTCATTTAGCAACCTAAACAAAATATTAGCAACTGAATACAACAATACTGGTAAGTCATTATCATTGCCACTCTACAGCATCTGTTAAGTGAAGGCAATAAACCTAAGCAGGAGGTGTACATATTTGAAAGAAGCAAGAAAAAACATTTACTCTTTTCAGATAAAACGATTGTGTATCAGAGAGTCCCCAGAGAATGAAGTATCAGACCGTGAAAACACAAACAGCTTCCTGCCCCCTGGGATAAAAAATGTGAAAATAACTACTTTCTTTCAACCTTAGAAAAACTAGTTAGAAAATATGATACATTTAAAAATCTATTCATAAGAACAGTAATTTATATAAAGTAACCACCAACATCTGTGCTACTGAGAGAAATCAGCAAACCCCACTGATGGACAGAACGAGGGCGTCCATAAAATGAGGAGACATCCCTCTTCGATACGCTACCTTAACTCTGGTAAGTGGAGAAGAAATTATTGTTATCTTTGAGCTGTAAAATCAGCAATAGAATTCCTCTTGGGAAAGGAAGCCATTTTCCTTTAAGCCAATACCCCGATGGCCGCGTTATTGTGGAAAGATAACTCCTGAGCCTTGTTGTAATGAACGAGAGGTCAGATGGTGCAAAGGGGCCAGAGAGGAGTAAGATGGTGAGAAGCTGGGCAGAGATCAAAGTCAGGGACCCCATTGAAACTTAACTATTTTTTCCCTCTATAAGGACAAGTTGGACGTGTAAAAAAAAATCCAAACCCAACGGAGGGAATGATGTCAGACCTTAAATTGTGAACACCTGGTGTGCAGAAGGCTGTGGGTGACAGTGGAAGCCCAAATGCATTTGCAGGGTCCACACGTGGATTGAACTTCTGATGCATCTCCTCTGAACATAGTCCAGGGATGTGACTAGCCTTGCTAGTTGACAGAGGCCATTGTAAAGTTAATTACAGTGGATGTAGTTAGGTTAGCATGCAATGCCTTGTCAGCTGATCTCCCTTTTGACCCAGTTTAAAGTTGTTTCAGTTTATAATATTGGCTGGTTTCTCTCGGATTGAGGTTGTTCTATGTTTCATCTAGTCGTTATTGGGTTTGGGTTGCTACTTTTTGTTTGTTTGCTTCTTGTTTGTGTTTTGTATGATTTTCTGCATATGAAACCCAGAAGGGGTCAATCTATAGAGACAATAGATTAATAATTACTAATAGAGACAATATATTAATAATTGGATTAATAATTACCTAGGGACAGTGGTGGGATTCAGTCAGCTCACACCGGTTCAGCAGAATTGACACCTAATATTTGTTTGAGTTCAGCAAACCAGTTGTTAAAATGGCATGTGTAATCAGGATGCTCTCTAAGGTGGGAGGTTAGGCAGCTGCCCAATGTGGAAATCATACATGTATATTCATTCCCCCTTTTTAATGTTTATCTGTGCAGCGACTTATTCTAAGTGCGCATATGTGTTAGTCTGGGTTGACTAGAAAAACAAATTCATAGGCATTCATATGTAATAGAGAACTTTACATCAAAGAATAAATGTGTTTTGAGAAAACATCCAGCCCAATCCAGATCAAGTCCATAAGTCCAATATGAGCCCATATGTCCAATACCAATCTATAATTTTCTTTTCAAACTCACAGAACACATGCAATGACACTGAATGCAGGAAGATCACAGGCCAGTGGGTAGAAAGTCTTGTGGATGCAGTGGCTATGGAAGCATCTCAGCACTGGTGTGGGTCTCCATGTGGCTCCACCAGCCCCAGGGCTCTGGCTCTATCAGTGTAGCTCCATTTGGCTTGTCAATGCAAATGTCTTGCAGGGAGAGAAGTGGAGTGAGTGGGTCTGACCTCCAGTATGCTATGACCTGATTGGCAGGCTAAACCCCACCCCTTCACTCTTAATAGTCTCAAGTTGACACCAGATTATGTAACTACCACACGATAGTAATGTTCATTCGGTCCATAGGGATGAGAAATTAGACTGAACTATGCTTGTAATATTTATTTATTCCATCCATAAAACTAATTATGCTTTTGAGTAAACACTATATTTTAAGTCCCTTGCATTTGTTACTTCAGTGGACAAACATATAGTGCAAAGAGAAAAAACGTGCCAAAGAACCAAGGGTGACATGCTGTCATTCGCTTCAGCTTTGTGTTACACCCTAGATTTCTACGCGATCTGAGTGAATTACGAAATTCCTGAAAGTGTTCAAAGACCTGAAGTATTGTCAGCACAATTTCTGTGAGTTCAGCAGAAGCAGCAAGGTTGTTCTTCAAAGGTGAACATAACCTGTTCACGAAGAGAAGTCACCTTTGTCTAAGACATGAAACACGCTGACGATCATCTACTAGGCCTCCCTTACAGAAGGAGATCTGCTCCTACGAGGAAAAGGTGGCTGAAGATAAATCACACAGCCAACGATGCTCGAATAAAAGTGCAGAATATTTCACGTGAGGGTGAAAATAAAGAAGCAATATGGAAATATCTTAAATGACAGTTTCATATTTTAAAATATTTTTAATAATACTTTAAAATTCGTTCTTATAACATAATCTAGTTTTGTTTACCTCTCTTATTGTTTGCATTTAAGTGTTAATTAGCTGCGTGGAGTGATAAACTACCTATCAGCATATCATTATTTTATACTTAAAACAGTCATTTAACAACCAAACTGGTTGTTACATTGTTTGAATCCACCACCGCCTAGACGCATGGCAAGGGAGAAATGGAGAACTAATCACAATTAATACAAGAAGAAAATATTCTGAAATTCATTGCGGTGGCAATTGCACTACTCTGCTTTCTATGGTTGAACGATTAAATTGTCTGACATGTGACATCTGTGCCAGGGAAAGAAATCAAATGGATGCATCGGCTACAGAAGCCCCCTTGAAAGGGTTGAAGGGCAAGAATGCTGCTTTGTCCTCTAAGGCGCACCTGACCCAAATCCTGCTGTTTTTGGTCATCTCATAGGCCTATGAAAGCTGGATAATGCATAAGGAAGTCCGGAGAAGAATGGATGCCTTTGAATTGTGAAATTGGCAATGACTTTTGAAAGCACCATGGACTCCCAGAACAAGCAAATTGGTCTTAGAAGAGGTACAGCCAGAATGTTCCTTAGAAGCAAGTACGTTGGACATGTTATCAGGAGAGACCAGTCCCTGGAAGAGGACATCATGCTCAGTCAAGTAGAAGGGCAGAGAAAAAGAGAAAGACCATGCAGAAGACCGTGTGAGAAAATGGATGACGCTACAACAAAGGGTTGTGTATTGTAACTGTGGTGAGGGTGACACAAGGCTGGGCAGCATTTCGTTCTGTTCCACACAGGGTCACTGTGATTCAGAACCAACTCGATGGTACCTATCAACAGCACTGGAATCCACTGCCATGGAGTGGATTCCAACTCTTCATGACCCTCTGCTGGCTTGCCACGGCTTTTTGTCTTCACGGAAGCAGGCAGCCTGATCTTTCTCCCACAGAGTGGCTGGTGGGTTTGCACTGCCAACCTTGCAGAGAGCAATCCAGGACCTACCCATCAAAGCCACCAGGGCTACTGGACACCAGGAATGTAACGCAACAGAGTACATCGGTTTGAATAATCTAGCTGTACTCTTCAAAGTCAGACAATAACCAGAATGACGGCGAGCTCGGTGAGACAAGTACCACCAGAAGAAATTGTAACCACAGACACTGGAGCCTGAGCTCCTGTACAAGTCGGGGAAGCCCAGGTAGACCGGGACTTCCTTTCTCACTTCTTATTTTGGCTGGGAGACTTGTGTTCTTTGAACACAGCATTCCCCAGAGCTTTGACCACATGGGGCCTGGGATTGAGACGGGTTACAGAAACAACTGTGCCCTCAGCTGGCATGCCTTGCTGTGCTTATCAGCCCAAACATGCCCCCTCTACTCTGCGCAGACATTTTCTACAGGAAGATAATTGCTACAAGGATGAAAAGGAAAGGAGAAAATAGCACGTAATCTCTAAAATAGTCTCAGAGAAGGAATAAATTCCTGCTTGGCACAAATAAAGGGATTTTTTTTAATCCTGCCCGGGGGCAGGGGGGCGGGGGTGTCAAGCTTAGCTTTCAGGAGAGTGAAAAACCTCAAAAGTTTGCCTGGAGGGATTTTCTTCTCCAACAAGAGAATTTTGAAACCTTGACTTTCAATTGCCTTGTTTGATCCATAAAAGGAACATAGGGCAAGATCTTGGGTATACCCCCATTCACCTACCACCGTGGTGATGGTAAGACAAAGGCCTTCAACCGAAGATGCTTTCTGGGTCCTAAGCAACCTCAGGAAAGGGACACACTGTCCTCCAACCAAAGGCAGCCATCCAATTGGCCCTCAGAAGATGCTCGTACCAACGGAGGAGTTATCCCAGGCCAGGGATATGGACAACGGACCCCTCAGCCTCGGCTGGACCCCTTCATTTCCAAACCTGGTTCGCATCTTGAGCTAGCACGTAAGATGTTTGCACCGAGGCTGCTACAGTGTGAAAAAAGAGGTGGGAGCGGTGTAGAAGCCCATGGGCAGTCTGTCCATACCCACAGATGGGCTCAGTTTTCTCACAGCCTGCAAGTCAGGAGTTTAATCTGAGAACCCCCCCCCCCCAACACCCCCCCCCAGAGATGATGTTAAGATTGTAGGTAAGATCCCAGTGGGCCTACTGATGCCTGGCCTGCAACCCACAGGGTCCTTGAAGGAGTCCCCAGGAAGTGCCAACAGTTAATGTGCTGGGTGACTAACCCCAAGGCCACTGGAAGTCCAAGTCCAACCCAGAGCTGGAGCAGAAGAGAGGCCTGGTGTGGCAGTTACATAATCTGTCAACCTGAGTGAAGGAATGGAGTCTAGCTTGTCAATCAGGTCATAGCTAATGAGGCCTCTGTGTGGGCCTGGCCTTCTCCAGAGGATTCTGGGAACTCCTGTCTTCCTCCCTGGGGGTGGGACACAGAACCTCCCTTTGAGACATTCCTGTTGACAAGCCACATAGAGCTACACTGGTGGAGCCAGAACCCTGGAACTGGAGGAGCCACATTGAGACCCATGCTAGTGCTGAGATGCTTCCACTGCCACTGGATCCACACGACTTTCCACCCGCTGGCCTGTGATCTTCCTGCATTCAGTCACTGCATGGTTGCATGAGTTTAAAGAGGAAATGATAGACTAGTATCAGACATATGAGCTAATATCGAACTTACGGACTTGATCTGGACTGGACTGGGATGTTTTCTCAATATCCAATTGCTCTTGTATCTAAAGCTCTTTCCTATACACATATGCGTGTCTATGAATTTGTTTCTCTAGTCCACCCAGACTAACACACCTGGCAATCACAAAAAAAATCCAGCCACTGAAAACCCTGAGGAGCACAATTCCATGGGGAGTGGGGGGTAGAGAGGACATGAGTTAGAACTGCTCAATAGCCACAAATAGTCCTGAACACCTGCCACCTGCCAATGAGGCCAGAATGGGTGGGTTTCAAGGCTGCTCGCTGGCTGAAGGGGGCTGGGGGGAGGCCCTCGCATGGCCTGGGTGAAGAGTACAGGGAAAAGCCTTCATTTCCTGGGAGCAGGAGCAGAGAGAAGGTCAAGTTCGGTCTCAGGGAACTAGACACTCAGTTCAGAACGGAGATGGCTCAAGGGAAGCTTTAGAGCAGGAAGAGGAAGAGTAGACGTGAAAGCCCTTTGTGCCCAGGAGTGGCCGCTGTATGGGAGAGGCAGGTTTTTTCTGGCACACGGGGACCCCTGGGTTTCTCCTCATCTCTGAGCCCCAGCTTACAGGCTTGTCCCCAAGAGGTGGGCTGTGATCACCTGGCTTTGTGCCTCTCCCTGTGGACTGTCTGTCTGGCCCTATGCCACTCCAGGTCTAGCATGGAGCTTGGCACATCATAGATGCCCAGTGCGTCTCCAGGGCATCCCACTCGACCACCAATTCCGGTCTATTCACTCTTCCAGGCATTTCCTTCCTCGTTCTTATCTCAGCCTGCTTCCTGTTTGGGCTCAGGTTGCCGAGAGCAGGTGCAGGTGAGCCGCACAGCCTTATCAACTGGGCAGGCTTGGCTGGGTCAGCTTTCAGATTCTAGAAGCTGTGGGTAGATGCTGGAGCATGAGGTCAGAGAGAGAGCATCCTGAGCTGGCTTCCATGACCTCAAAGCAGCTTTGTTCTCTCACATACTTGGTCACTCATTCATGCATTCACTCACTCCCTTTGCTCATCTACCAGGTACACTTTGGGTACTGATTCTATGGCTGGGCCCTGCATGCCGGGGTCTGGTACCTGCTCACATATTGGCAGAACAAAGTAGAGGCTGTGTAAGGCCTTCAATATCCACAGGGAATTGGTTCAGAATCCTACAGCTACCCAGATCTACAGATGCTCTCGTTCCTGAGATCAGAGGTGGAGTGCGTGCTACCACACAGAGTCCTTGGAAAGTGGAGTATGGCACTCGGGTTCAAATTTAGCATCGTGTCGTTTGCTCTCCTTTTTGTTCAAGGTTTTAATATTTTCTGCTTTCTTTACAAATGAGGGTTTTGCTCTGCTTTACTTTATTATTATTTTTAGTTGTTTGGTGTTTTCCTGTATATGAATTCCAGGATAGGTCAATCTTTAAAGAAAGTAACTGGTTTAATGGTCTCTTGGAGGTGTGGTAGGGGAGGTTGAGGAGAAATGGGGAGCTAATAACAGTGGATACAAAGAAGAAGGAAAGGATTTAAAATTCATTGCGGTGGTGACGACACAACTCGTCTCAGTATGATTGCACTATTGGATTGTTTGCTATGTGGGTTATATGCCCCCAAAAAGTTAATTTTAATAAAAGGCCTTCATGATTAACGTGGAATGAAAGCAAAAAGTTACCCAGCCCAATCAAATAAAATGGCGTAGTATTCGCACACAACCTACGCACTCTGTCTTGTATATTTTAAGTCATCGCTAAACTAGTTATAATGCGTGTTGTTGTCAGGTGACCAGGAGTCGGTTGTAACTCCCACGGCCCTCGACAGCAGAACACAGCCCTGCCTGGTGCTGCGGCAGCCTCACCACAGTGGTGCTTCAGCCCATTGGTGCAGCCAGTGGGTCGATAGCTCTCGTGTAGGCTCCTCCTCCTTTTCACGGTCCTTTACTTCACCCGGTGGCACAGTGCTTAGGGACGGGCTGCTAACTACAGGGACAGCAGGTGGGAACCGCAGCTGCTCCGAGGGAGAAAGAGGAGCTTTCGACTCCCTTGGAGGGACTCAAGCCCACAGGGTAGCCAGTTCGACCCTGCCCCACAGCCTCACCGAGAATCAGAGTAGACACCATGGCCGGGAGTCTTACTTTCCTATACATGATGTCCCTTTCCAGGGACCAGCTCTCCTGCCACATGTCCACAGTGTGTGAGACAAAGTCTCAGCATCCCGCCTCTAAGGAGCATTCTGGTTGTACTTCTTTCAAGACAGATTTTTTTTTTAAATTTACGGTCCACAGTACTTTCAATATTCTTCACTAGTACCGCAATCCAAATGCATTGCTTCTTCTTCAGTCCTCCTTACCCAGCGTCTAACTTTCTCATGCCTTTGGGATGATTGAAAATGCCATGGATTGGCAGATAAGTCCTCAAAGTAGCGCCCTGGCTTTTCAGTACTTTCAAGAGGTCTTGTCCAGCAGATTGGCCCAAGGCAATGTGTCATTTGATCTTTGGACTGCTGCTTCCATGAGCACTGATTGTGGAGACCAGAAAACCAAAGGCTTGACAATGTCAACCTCTTCTGCGTTTACCACGATGTTACCCATTGGTCCAGTTGTGAGGATGTGGGTCTTCCGTACCTTGAGTTGCAATCCACCTGGAAGGCTGCAGTCCTTGATCACTTCCAGCAAGCAAGGTGTGCCCCCATTATAAGACCTAATACAGCACGAATCCTCTGCACACGTCACTGTTACTCTCCCTTTGAGAGATTGCTTTAACCATTGGAGGCTGCTTTTCTTCCTCTGAATGGTGGCTAAATCGGAAGTTGGTGGAAGCGGCAGGTGTCAGGCCCTCAGGCACAAAGAGCCTGCTGTGTGAGTGAATGCTGTGGCTTCTGGAGTCAGGACTTCAAATGGCCGGTCTTTGCTGCCCACGTGTGTAGCCCAGGGAGGTTTCTCCACCTCCCTAAGCTTCAGTTTCGCCTCTGTGAAAAGAGCTCATTGATTTGCCTGGCAGGACTATTGTAGGACCCAAAGACACTAAGACATGTCAAACAGCCCAGCCCTCACCAATCCCAACCTGAAGCCATCTGGCAGACCCTGACTCATGGTGAGCCGGCGTGTGTCAGAGAACTGTGCTCCGTAGGGTTTTCAATGGCTGATGTTTCCAAAGTAGATCGCCGGGCCTTTCTTCTTAGGTGCCAGCTTCCAACCCAACCCAACCCAGTGTCATTCAGCCAAGTCAGACTCACAGAGACCCTATATAGATTCCCAACTATCAATCTTGATGGGAGTAGACAGCCTCATCTGTCTCCTGCAGAGTGGCTGGTAGATTTGAACCACTGACCAAACCCTCATTAGTGCTTAATAAATGTCAGCGGCCATCACCCATGCATGCCCAGTGCCCAGAGTAGCTTGGGTGCTTTTCTACCTCCTGGTGATGTAGTGGGTCCTGTATTGGACTGTTAACCTCAAGGTCTAACCATTTGGATAGTTGGCATTTGTGTTAGTCTGGGTTGACTAGAGAAACAAATGCATGGACCCTCATATGTGTATAGGAAAGAGCTTTATATAAAGAGTAATTGTACATTAAGAAACATCCCAGCCCAGTCCAGATCAAGTCCAGAAGTCCAATATTAGCCCATATGTCTGATACCAATCTATAAATTCCTCTTCAGACTCATGCAACACATGCAATGAACCCGAATGCATGCAGATCAGTGGCTGGAATGTCTTGTGGATCGAGTGGTGGTGGAAGCATCTTAGCTCTGCTGTGGGTCTCCACATGGCTCCTCCAGTTCCCAGGCTTGGGCTGCCATGTGGCTTGTCAACAGGAATGTCTTGCAGGGAGTGTGTGTCCCACCTCCAGCGAGCTATTTATCTCCTTAACGCCGCCAAATGAGGTCATCAAGCTGTGACCTGATTGACAGACTAGACCCCACCCCTTCACAAGTTGATACCAGATTATGTAACTACCACAGCATATTCCCCCCACACACACTCGGTGTCACTTGGAGCTTCTTGAAGTGCAGCCCAGGCTACCAGCTCAGAGTCACCTGGAGAAGCTGGTTAAGGTGCAAGTTCCTGGGCCCAGGAGGATTTTTAATGGATCCAAGCCTCTGGGGAGGGACAGGATCTGCAGCAGGCTCTGAAAACATGGCATGGAGACCTGGACACCTGTACAGTACCTGGGGCTCCCTGCAGGAGGAGCCTCTGGGCCACAGAGCCTGGGGCCTGAGCTCTAGCTGGGCTGCAGAGAAAGCTGGGTGTCTGGAGAGAATCAACCAGAAAGGAGGTGCCCAGCTGTGCTAAGCAAGGAGGCTGGAAAAGAGGTAGAGAGGTAATGGGGGGAGGGGAGGAGGGCAGAGTGGTGGTGGGAGGAGGGGAGGAGGGCAGAGAAGTGACGGGAGGAGGTTGCAGGGCGCAGTGCCCTGGCTGGGCAGAGGTGGAGGTGGCAGCAGGCTCCTCCCAGAGTCACATCAGGTCAGGTGGCAATGTCCGGAACTGCACCAAGCCCAGCTGGAGACATCCCAACTATCAGTCTCCAGGTCAGTCCAGATCTCAAATCCTGTGTTCTCTTACGGACCAGTGCCCACGGTGTCAAGAAATCAAATGTCTCCTGCACTGGGAAACAGGCATGGGGTCAAACTCGGGTTTCTTTTGACTAGGCGAAAGATGAATTGCAAATATGGGAAGAAAATAAAAGCCAAACTCACTCCATCGAGCGGATGCCGACTCATAGCAACCCTGCAGGACGAGATAGAGCCCCCCTGTGAGTCTCTGCGACTAACTCTTTACAAGCATAGAAAGCCCTGCCTTTCTCCTGTGGCCCGGCTGGTGGTCTTGAACAGCTGACATGGCAGTTAGCAGCCCAACACGACACCGCGATGCCACCCCAGGGGTCCTTTGCAAATATAGAAAAGCACATTAATAGTCACAGAATTGAAAGGGAAAAAAGTCGATGTCAATACCGACGACAGATCAGAGTGGGCGGCTAGCAACTCCCCGTTTCTCCCCACGTCACTCCGGGACAGAGCCCCAGGCTCAGCATGGCCTGGTCCCTGAGGGCCACAGTCCCTGTGGCCACAGCTGCTGCACAGTCCAGAGCGCCCCGTGGTGATGGCATCTTGATGGGCCAGCACTGCCCAGAAGGGGAGGAGTGAGCGCAGGAAGGGACCCCTTTCCAAAGCTGGTGGCCAGCAGGCAGGGCCTGGCCGGGAGGACAAGGGCCACTTGTTCAGGACCCAGCTTGCTGGCATTTCACTTGGAACTAGCAGCGGCTTCCATCAGGTCAGGCTGTGACATGGCTGCCAGCAGCCGGGAGGGGACATGTCCCCTGGAGTCCATGCACCTCAGCCAGGCAGCAGCCTTGGAGATCCAAACGGAGCCAGCCTGGGCCCCTGCGCCCCTTTCTAAGACCCCGGGGGGTGGGCAGGAAAGGGGTCATCCTCACTCTCACTCCCTTCCAGCCCTTGTCTTGGAGGTACCATCACATCGACACCGGAGACAGCAGGATGCAGCTCAGGTAGGACAGGCCTCTGTAGCTCACCAACACACACACACACACAGAAACACACCCTCTCACACACACAAACACACTCATACACAAACACACACTCACACACACACATTCTCGTTCGTGGAGAGGCCACTCTAAACCAAATCTAAGTTCACTGCCATCAACTAGATTCTGATTCATGTCAACCCTGTAGGAAGGAGTAGCATTTTGGATTTCTGAGGCATAAATCTTTATAGGAGCAGAAAGCCTCTTTTTTTCCCCCCTGGGGACAGCTGGTGGTTTCAAACACCTGACTTTGAGGTTCGCAACCAGTGCATAACCACTATACCATCAGGGCTCCTGGGGGAGCAGGGGGACACTGGAACCTGAAAACTAACAAACTTGCTGCCCTCTGCCTACCATGCCCTCAGTTCTCTGGGATTGTCCACCTGCCCTCTCCTCCCCCCAGCCTCCCTGACTGCCCACTCAGCAGTGCCCTCTGCCTCTCACTCTAGCCAGCCCCTCCCCACTTCACCCGGAGTCTGCATGCTGTCCCAGGGGCTGTATTGGCTTCATATCCCCACTGCCTGGCTCAGGGCTCTGGACGACCGAGAAAGTTTGGGGGGTTCTGTTGAGCTCTGCCAGGGGAAGTCGAGCCAATAAGTGCAACAAGGCAAGGCTTTGCGTGGTGACAGGTGCCCGGCGTGGCTGGATGGAGGGTCCCCACAGAAGTGAGTGGCAGGCGGCCCAGGAGAGGTGGCTTGCCCCTATCCCGGAGCCTGCAGCCTGGAATGCTGTGGCTGCAGGAACTCTCCCCCATGTCTCCAGAGTCAGGGACCCAGAGGCATTGTCAGCTCTGTGTGGGTTTTGCACTTCGGCCTGGGCTGCCTACCTGACCTCAGAATGTGGCCCTAGCCACCCCCAGGTATGAACCAGACAAGGGCAGTGCCTGAGGACAAACCCCATCTGATTCCCTGGCCACCTCTCAGTTCTTGCTCGACAGCTGCGGGATGATTTCCTCCCCAGGGCTCCCGGATGAACACCCTGCTACATCCCAAACTGCTGGTGGCAGGAGCCTGGCTGACAGAGGACAGAGCAGGGAGGCCGGTGGCCAGCTGCCAGCCCTGCTGGTGGCCTTGTCGGTGCCTGACTCATGGTGACCTCATGCACGAGACCAGACCCTGCCTGGCCCTGCACACCCCCAGGATGGGCTGCAGGTTGTGATCCAGAAGGTTTTCACTGCCTGGTTTTCAGAGGCAGGTAGCCAGGCCCTTCTTCATTGTCCAGCTTTGTCTGGAACTCCACTGAAACTTGTTCAGCATCATAGCAGTGGTCAGGCTAGAGTGCAGCAAACTGGTAGAGACGGAGAAAGCCCAAGAGAAGGGAACTGAGCCAAGGAATCGAGTTGGAGATGAGGAGGGAGGCGCTGGAGATGGGTGTGGGCTGAAGGCCTGAGAGGGGTGGAGACGAATTGGGAAGTTCCGTGTGTAAAATGTGGAGGGGACAGTCACCCCCACCCCCCACCCCAAGCAGGTTTCAGCTGCACTTGGAGAGGAGTTATCACTCACTGTGGCTCAAGGGTATGGATGGGCAGAATAATGGTCCCCAGAGACATCCCTGTCTTCATCCCTGAGACATGTGACTACAGAGGCCACTTAAGGGGGGTTTGCAGATGCCACCAGGCTGAGGACCTTGAGCTGGGGAGAGGATTACCCCAGTGGGTCAAATCTAAACACTCCAAAACTCCCACGACTGGATGCTGACTCATAGGAGCCCTGGTGGTGTAGTGGTTTTGCGTTGGGCTTCGATTCCCAAGGTCAGTAGTTTGAAACCACCAACCTCTTTGAGGGAGAAAGATGGGGCTTTCCACTCTTGTAAACAGTTACTCTTGTAAACGTAAGGTAGTTCTACTCTGCCTTGAATGTAAGCACACCATTCCCTAAAAGCAGAGGGGTGTTCCTGGCTGCAGGCAGAGGCAGACTGAGTACGGAAGAAGGGATGGGGGAAGCTGGCAGTAAGGATGGAGGAAAGAGAGCAGTGTGTCCAGGAATGTGGGCAGTCTCGGGAAGCTGGAACTGGCAGCGGCACAGAAGCTCCCTGTACTCCCGAAGAGACGCCACCCTGCTGGCACCTTGACCTTAGCCAAGTAAGACCTGCCTGGTTGGATTTCTGGCCTGTGGAGCTGCCAGGTCATAAATCCATCTTCCTTTAAGCAACCACATCTGTGGTCTGTTGTCATCACAGCTCGGAAGACGGCCTCACGATCAGCCACAAAGGAGCCTCGAGGAGCCTCCTCTGCCCTCGCCGGGGGCATCAGCTCCTAGATATGCCAGGTTCGCCTCCTGGGGTCCGTGCCGCTGCATCCTCACCACCCTCGCTGAATGGCCCTCCCTCCCTCCTCTCTCGACCACCAGCCTCACCTCCTACCTGGACCATCTGCCTGAAACAACCCCCCTTTGGTCCTGCTCCCTAGATGCTGGAGTGACCTTCCAAACCTTTCATTGGGACCAGAAAATGCTCCACTGGAAGCCTGGTTTTGGCTCGCCATTGCCTAAGAAAGCACGTCCAGATGTTTCAGCTTGGTCTTCCAAGGCCACCCATAGCTGCCTTCTCAGCCTTCCTCCCCACTGCATCCGCCCTGCCATGAGCCAGCCAAGCGTATCTCCACAGTGGTTCTCCGTGAATGCCCTTCTTGTCCCCATCTCCCACCTTTGCCCAGTTGCTTCCACGCCTTACATATGCTGCCGGTCTAGGGACTCAAAGGCAGCCTGCTTGGTTGGAAGGTCTCCCTCCTCTAAGGCGGCTCACTGCCTGACTTGTCTTACTCCATGGTGAGAAGACAGACTCCCTTCTTCTCACTTCTTCCACTACCCATCTTGTCTCCCCTGGCCCATGCTAACTCCTCCAGGGCAGGGGTGGCCTTGTTCGATGAGCCACGTCCACATTACCTTGTGAATATAAGTGGAGGGAGTGAGCTTGGATCACCTGTGGAAAGAGACAGGATGGTGGAGACAGCAGAGATCTTTGGAAAATATCACAGTAACTGCTTCCCACATCACTTGACCGTCTTCTAATTATGAACAAGCACCTTGGAGCCCCCGATTGGCCATTGTCCCAAACGTCTCTAAATCTATCTGCTGACATCTACACACCGACCAAGCACTTCGACCTTCACGCACATCCTCGGGGGGAGGGAACAGGCCAACATGACGTCCACAGTTCAGTGAAAGAGACACAAAACTGAGCGAGGCAGAGGGAGAGGAAATCGTCAGTGCTTACACATCTCAGTTGGTGGAACTGCTTCATAGGAATTATAGTATTAAATGCTCACCACCAGACACGGAGGGAATTCCAATTCTCCCTCCTGTTGTGCATGATGTAAGTGTGGCTTAGCCAAGAGGGGACTCACTCAAGGAAACAGCCGAGTTGGAACCAAGGCCGGAGGCTGAGTCTACAGCCTGGACTTCGCCCTTCTATAACTCAGTGGAGGGACAGTCCCAAGGCGGTGGGTCCCACCTCGAGCCCCCTGGACTTAGGGGATGTTCTCCCCTGCCTCTACTTAGAGCCTTGGCTCAGTTGTGTTCCTATTCTGTGTGCTTGAAGTGAATGTGTCTACACTTCACTAATCTGAGCCCTGTGAGCCCATCAGAATGTCAGTAGAAGGGAGGAAGGGGGAGGGAAGGAGGGGAGAAGTAAGAAAGAAGGACGGAAGAAAGGGAAGAAGGCAGGTGACATAGCAAGGGCTGAAAAGA
This sequence comes from Echinops telfairi, assembly GCF_000313985.2. Classification (NCBI taxonomy): domain Eukaryota; kingdom Metazoa; phylum Chordata; class Mammalia; order Afrosoricida; family Tenrecidae; genus Echinops; species Echinops telfairi. The sequence continues at coordinate 9,186,907 of NW_022103968.1, forward strand.
ATAAGGAGCCAATGGAACGCTCGTCCATTTCTGATGGGAATGCAAAATGGTCCTGCCCCTTTGGGAGCGAGTTTACTGGTTCCCATAAAGCTGAGTGCACCAACTGTAAGACCCAGCAGTTCCATTCCTGGTTGTTCCCTCACGTGAAACAAACGTATGTTCACACCCCCCTTGTCTTCGTTATCTGGCGCTACAAGAACATTGCATTGATGGCTTGAGCGAGGAGAATGTGTCTGTTCCTCTGGTAGTTTTCACAAGTATTATCATTCATACACACCCACTCTTCTTTGGTCTTCCTTAAATAATATCCGACCTTCGCATGCCTATGAGGCCCTTGAAAGTACCATGACTTGGATCAGGCACACCTTAGTGCTCAAAGTAGCATCCTTGCTTTTCAACGCTCTAACGAGGTCTTGTGCAGCAGATCTACCCAAGGCAATGCACCGCATGGTCTCTTGACTGTTGCTCCCATGAGCATTGCTTGAGGGGCCAAGCAAGACAAAACCCTCGATAACTTCAGTCAGGTCTCCATCTGTTAGGTGACCTACTGGTCCAGCCATGAGGATTTGGTCTTCTTTACATTGAGTTGTCCTCCACACTGAAGATTGCAATCTTTGATCTTCGTCAGCAGGTGCTCTGCCCGGCCTCCTCACTTTCGGCACGCAAGGTTGTGTCATCTGCACATTGAAAGTTGTTAATAAGCCTTCTTCCAAATCTGATGCCACATTCTCTTTCATATACTCCAGCTTCTCTGATGATGTGCTCAGCACACAGACTGAATTAGTACGGTGAGAGGAGGCAACCCTGAAACACGTCTTTCCTGATTTTAAACCAGGCAGGAGTGACTAGGCTGCCTTAGGCTGTGATCCGCATGGTAGAGTTTGAAACCATCAGGAGACCTGAGGGAGCACCTGGGCTTTCTATGCCTGTAGACAGTTACCGTCTTGGAAACCCACAAGGGGTCGCGATGAGTCAGCATTGACTCAATGGCTGCGAGATTTTGTTTTTGAAGATTCCTCTATTCTGTTGCCACAACTGCCTCTTGGTCCATGTACAGGTTTTACATGAGCACAAAGGAATGCTCTGGAATTCCCATTCTTCTCAAGGCTATCCATAGTTTGTTATGATCCCAGCAGTCAGATACCTTTGCATAGTCAATAAAACACAAGTAAACATCTTGGTGGTGATTTCTGCTTTCAGCCAAGATCTATCTGACACCAACAATGATATCCCTTATTCCACGCCGTCTTCTGAATCCAGCCTGAACCTTTGGCAGTTTTCTGTCAGTGCACTGCTGCAACCATTGTTGGATGATCTTAAGCAAAATTTTACATGCATGTGATATTAATGGTCTTGTTCTATAATTTGAGCATTCTTTTGGGTGACCTTTCTTTGGAATTGGTACAAATATGGGTCTCTTCCAGTCAGTTGGCCAAGTAGCTATCTTCCAAAATTTTCTAGCACAGACCAGTGAGTGCTTCCAGTGTTTCATCAGCTTGTTGAAACGCTTCAATTGGTATTCCATCGATTCCTTGTTTTCAGATAATGCGCTCAGGGTAGCTTGCATGCCTTCCTTCAGCATCACTGGTCCTTGCTCACAGGCTACTTCCTGCAGGGCTTGAATGCTGACTAGTTCTTTTGGGTACAGTGACTCTGCATTCTTTCCATCTTCTTCTGATGCTTCCTGCCTCATTTAATATTTAGCCCATAGAATCTTTCAATACTGCACCTGGAGGTTTGAATTTTTTCTTGAGTTCTTTCCGTTTAAGATCTGCTGCATGGCCTTTCAAAAGCACAGGCGAGACGGCAGAAGTGGAGATGAAGAAGTGGACCTTCCAGAAGTCCACTTACCACAGCGTGGACCTCGACCAGATGCTGGGCATGTCCTACCAGGAGCTGATGCAGTTGAACAGTGCCCCGCCCGACAGCACAGCAATGCCAGCTAAACCAGCAGGAACAGCTGTGCAAAGCCAAGGAGGCCCCGCCCACGGAGAGGCCGGAGTTGGTAAAGACACACGTGTGGGATGTGATGATCCTCCCCGAGATGGTGGACAGCATGGTGGGCATATACAATGGAAAGAACTTCAGCCAGGTGGAGATCAAGTCCGAGGTGATTGGCCACTACCTCAGCCAGTTCTCCATCACCTACCTGCCTGCCCAGCATGGTGGGCCTGGCATCGGAGCCACACGCTCATCATGTCTCATCCCCTCAAAAAGTCTTTTGTCAATAAAGGCTCCCACTCCTGACATGAAATTTATATATGTAATATATATTTATATATAGGCATATCTATATTAGAGTGTGTTCTTCTTTTTCATTTTTTAAAAAGTCTAGGTCTTTGCACATTTCATGACAATAGTTGACTTTTCTTCTCGAGCTGCCCTTTGAAACGTTTTGTTCAGCTCTTTGACTTCATCATTTCTTCCGTTTAGCTTAACTACAAGTAAGCGCAAGTGTCGGCATCTCTTCTGACGTCCACTTTGATCCTTTCTTTCTCCCCTCTCTTTGGAAGGACCTTTCGCTTTCTTCGTGAATGGTGTTCCCGATGTCCTCCCACAGTGCATCCCCCAAGTTTAGGAGGCTGGAAGTTCAAATTCAGGGGGCAAGCTCCAGGGGCAGGCTCTCTTTCTCTTGGCTCACAGTTTACAAGGAAGGTCTTGGTCGTCATTCTTCCTCTGGGTCTAGGAGGTTTTCACACTCCACTCCTGGCTCTTTTCATGCTAGTCAGCTCCCAATCTCTGCTTCCTTGTTCAGTTTCTTTTCTATCTCAAAAGATTGACACAAAATACAGCCTAAGCCTACAGATTCAATCCTGCCTTATTATCATAACTGCCTCTGAGCTTGCCTCATTAACATCTTAGGGGTGAGGATTCATACAAGATAATTACATCATATCACAAAACTGAAGGTAATCACATAATACCAAGAATCATGAGCCAGTCAAGCCGACACTTAGTTTTGGAGGACACAAGTCAACCCAGAACATTCCTGGGTATAGCCATAGCTGTTTCATTCACAAATGTCCAACTACTAGAAATAAGTAATGTCTTTCCACTGGTGACACGCCTGTGTGCCCAATTGTGGAACATCTGTGACAATGAAATGCTACTTAGCAATGAAAGGGAACGAGCTACTGCATGACCCAACGGCTCCACAAATCGTACATGTAATGTTAAGTGGTGAATTTGAACCAAGAACGCCCAGGGAGGGAGTCCCAAGGCAAGCAACTGGGTTCCAGGTTAACCTTCTCTGCATCCTTCCTCTCCGCAAGACAGAGGTCAGCACAGGCACTGAGCCCTTCCCAGCCTGCCATGGAGCTGAGCACACGGCCTGGGAGGGACCTAGGACTTCCTGTAACCACAGAGCAGGGAATTGAAGTTGATCTGGGTGATGTCTCAGGTCTATAAAGTGACAGGGATCCTGGATTCAAATCTGGGCTTTCTAGGAGAAAGGGAGGTGTTTTTTTATCAGCACTTCTAAGTGTGGGCCACAAAGATTAAGAGTCAACAAGACTTTCAAAGCCCTATCTAAAGGTAAACAAGCCAGTATCACCTATCACTGAGCTTTGTGAATTACGTTTCCCCTCTTGGGAGCAGAGGGGAACTCTACACCCAATTGAACAGCAGGCAGGGGCTCTAGTTTCTCCTGGCGTCCTTTGTCTCCAGCGCCCTGGGGGTCCAGCCTGCTGCTATTTCCAGCAGGGTCTCCCTCTCAGCAGGGAGGGGAGCTGGGACCTTCAGTGAGGCCAGGGCAGACTGGTTGAAACTCCAGATGGAGAGAGCCCTGGGGGGCACTCTAGATAAGAAAAGCTTCCCATCTTCCAAGGACCCTTACAAGGCCCTAATCACCCAGACCGTATCTCCTCCTGAGGAATTTTCCCACGGGGAGGTGGGAAAGGTCATTGGTGTGAGCTCGGGACCTGAGGCAGACTCACCACTTTCTGTTGCAGAGGGGACTTGGGAGAGGTTCCAAGCCCCCATGGGCTTGTTTGCTGGCTCCCCAAGTTCTTTCAAGCAGGACCATCACCTGAGAGCCTGGCCTATAAGAAACCTGGAGAACAGTTGCCCCGGGAGGTTTAGCAAAACTCCCATTAGACATGCTCTAAAATTGGCCACTGTTGGGGAAGCTTTGGGCTACTCACCACTAGGTTGGCTGTTCGAACCCACTAGCCACTCTTCGGGAGAAGGATGAAGCTGTCTGCTCCCATAAAGATGGTCAGTCTTGGAAATCCTATATAGCAGTGATTCTCAAACTGTAGGTCTCAATCCCTTTGGGGGTCAAATGACTCTTTCACTGGGGTCGCCCGGTTCAAAACAGTAGCAATATAATAGTGATGAAGTAGCAACGAAAATAATTTTATGGTTGGGGGGTGTCACCACAACATGAGGAACTGTATGAAAGGGTCGCAGCATTAAGAAGGTTGAGAAGCACTGCTATGTAGGGTCCCTATGAGGTAGAATTGACTTTGCAGTAGATTGGTTGGTTAGCTGGCTGACTGGCAGGCTATTTGGTTGGTTAGTTGGTTGGTTGGCTGGTCAATAGGTAAAACTGGCCCAACCTGGGGCTGGCGACCCCTCGCTAGGTGTGACATGATGCCACTGTCACCTTTCCCTGCCTGTGTTCCATGAGTTCTATTATTCCACTTGAGGTGTGGCTTAAATCTACTCCCTTATTGTTGTCCTTAATCATTCTAAAGAGTAGGGAAATTGCAAACTAGCTATGGAAACCAAGACCCAAACCAAACTCGCTGGCATCGATCGAGCCAATGCCAACTCACGGCGACTGTATAGGACAGGGTACAACTGCCCTCCTAACGGGCATAGAAAGCCATGTCTTTCCCCCAGGGGGCAGCTGGCGGTATAGAGCGGCTGACCTGGAGATTAACAGCCCAACGTGTACCAACCACGCCCTCAGGGCTCCTTCGCCATGAAAACGAGCAAGGAGTACTCCTCCGCCAGAGGGAGGGCGCATAGCCGCAGCCAGGACCGCGGATGGATCTCCTGAAGCTCGAGCCAACACAGTCCCAGGCAGGAGATGCTACACGTATGAGCGGTACGCCCCAAACCAGGCAGCGCTTACCTAGGCTGTTAGATGCCACAGGAGTGGGTACCCCCTTTCTTTACGGGGGTGGGAATCGGGTAGTGATGAGACGAAGGGCAAAGTGGAGTGTTCTGGGAGCTGATCATTCTGGGGGTTTTTTCTTATATAAATGGACTTCGTTTATGTCTTATATAAAAACAGGAGGGTTATTATCCCACCCACTACTCACCCTCACCCCTTTTCCAAATCCACAGGCTGAGGCTGCACGAGTTTCCTGTCTTTTTTCCCCAGGCAGGAAATTATAGAGACATCATCACCAAAGTGGTAGATGTTTCTTTCTCTCCGGATTTACAAAATGAGAGAGAATACCTTAACTATAATCCATCCCTCTATCCCCAGGATCCCAGGCGTCTTCATACCATCGCCTTTTTGATCCGCTGAACGGAGCTGTCTGGGGAATGGAATATCGAGGAGGAATATATCGGGAAACCCACGGGATTGTCCCTCCGGCGAGAAACGTGGATCAACCAGCCCCCAGCAAGTCCCCAAAGGGGGAACCATTCGGTGGGCAGGGCCGGGGCGTGGTCAGAAACAACAGCCTGACTGCAAGGCGTAGACAATCCCCCACCGCTTGAACGGAAGTGCTTAAGCCAATGGAATGGTCTCACGCATGTGCCCGTCAGCCCTTGGACTTGAAGAATTCCACTGCAACGACTTTTTCTCCTTCTTCTCCCGCTCCTCCTCCTTCGCCTTAAAATACCTTGGATAGCCAAACAGGCAACCAAGTGTTGTTGCTGCTAGGTGCGATCGAACGGCTTCCCCCCAGGAAAGCCCTGCGCACAGCAGAACCGAACGCTGCCCGGTCCTGTGCCATCCTCGTAATTGTTCGGAGGCCGTTGCGGCAGCCGCTGTGCCAATCCATGGCGTCTGCCAGTTTGCCATACCGCGGAGGCTTGTGTGTTGCCTTGAGGCTGGAAGCTATGTCACTGGTGTTTCAAATGCCAATAGGGTCACCCAAAGTGAACAGGGTTCCTTCCGTGGAGCGTCCAGGCTAAGAGCAGACAACACAGAAGGAACCGCCCGCCCACGTCAGAGGGAGCAGCCGCTGAAAACCTCCAAAGCAACATTTCAGGACAAGGAAAATACCGATGCCCCAACCCCGTAGACACCCACCCAATCATCACATCCAAGGAGTGGCACTGGGCCCAGGTGAGGCTGAAGGCAAAGGTGTTTGACTCTGTTGTAGTGTGTGATGAGCTCAGTCCAGAGGCTGGCACCATCGGGGGACTCCACAGGCTGGCCATGACCAACGCCTGATAAATAATCTCATGGGATCCATGATTGCCTGCTAAGCATTGAGCAAGTCTCTGGTTTTATGCGGGTGCCCCGACTCATTACTGCCCCCTTGAGTTTCCTGTGAGCAGTGCAACCTGACTGGTCCACCGCAAGCTGATGCCCATCACAGGACTTTCAGCAGAGGAGTCTCATAGATGCCCTTGGTTGCAACACAAGTCACAAAAGTTTGAGGTTTAGGGTGGATGACCATGAGGTTATTCTTGGAGGTTCGTGTAGAGAGCTGAGTGATAGGTCCTAAAGAATCTGGTTTCTTTTCCTTTTTAAAAAAATTAATTTTTAAAATGGTACATTGGGTGATCCTTTCAGATCATCAACTTTGCATTCAACAATTCAAGCTACTCACCACCACCCCGCCCCCTTGTTCACCTTTGACGTGACCCTTGGTTTCTCTTCTCACTTTTGTGGACCACTTTCTTCTATTTCACCCAAATTAACACCCACGGACTGTCTAACTCGTTACTTTTTCTTCATTTCTGAATCCTCCCCCTTGCCAATCTCCAAAGTCGGTTTCCTTTGGCATTAAAGTCTGCTGCACCTCCCCCCCCCTCCCACACACACACACACTTAAAACAGTGGCCTCATGTATTATTTGCCCTTTGGTGATTGACTGACTTCACTCCGCATAGTGTTCTCCAGGCCCAGCCATACCACACCGTACTTTGTGATTTCATTATTGTTTTTCAGTGATGCATAATATTCCACTGTGTGTAAGGAATCCTGGTGGCAGAGTGGTTACTCAATGGTTTGCTAGCCACAGGGGCGTAGTGGGTTACCCATGGAACTGCTAACCTAATGGTCAGCAGTTCAAATCCACCTGAAGCTCCATAGGAGAAAGATGAAGCTTTCTGCTCCGATAAAGATTTACAGAGTTGGTGAGGAGAGCATAGAATGCCTGGTGGGTTGTGATGAAGTGCAATGTGATCAAGTGCAATGAGAGCCAAATGAAGGTCAAACATGATAGTGGGACAGGAGGAAAGTAAAGGAAATAGAAGAAAGAACTAGGAGGCAAAAGCCATTTATAGAGGTATAAATACAGACATGCATTTATGTAAATTTATTAATATATAATGATAGGGATATAGGTCTATGTACATATATTTATATGATAAGTATTAAAGTAGCAGATGGACATTGGGCTTCTACTCAAACCCTCCCTCAACACAAAAATACTTTGTTCTAATAACCTGGCACTCTGTGATACTCATCTTTCCAACACAATCACAACAGACAAAACGGGTGCATAAGCAAATGTGATGAATAAAGCTGATGGTGCCTGACTATTAAAAGATATAACATCTGGGGTCTTAAAGACTTGGAGTTAAACAAGTAGCCATCTAGCAGGGAAGCAACAAAGCCCACACAGAAAAAGCACATCAGCTGTGTGATCATAAGGTGTTGACAGGATCAGGTATCAGGTAACAGAAGATCCAAAACAAACAATTATATAGAGGCGAATGATGGAGTCGGAGTGGAGACCCAAAGCCCATCTGTAGACAATTGGACATCCCCTCAAAGAAGGATCACAAGGAAGGGATGAGTCAGCCAGGGTGCAGTACAGCACCAACAAAACACACATCATTCCTCTAGTTCGTTAAGTCCCTCCCCCCACTAGCATGAGCCCGTTCTACCCTACGAATGCGGCTAGACTGGAGTATGAACATTGGAACAGATAAAAGTGCTCCACACAGGGAATCCAGGAAAGATAAATCCGCCAGGAACAGTAATGGGTGTAACGATACCATGCAAGTAGAGGGAAGGTGATCGATGTATAATCACCACCACTACCACCACCCTAGGGGGACAAATAACAGAAATGTGGGGAGACCAGATGGTGTAAGATATGAAAATAATAATACATAATTTATCAAGGGTTTGGGAGGGTGGGAGGGCGGGAGAGGGTTGAAGGGTGGGGGAAGGTGGGGGGAGGAGGAAAAGAGGAACTGATACCAAGGGCTCAAGTAGAAAGAAAATGTTTTGAAAAAGATGATGGCAACAGATGCACATGTGCTTGATACAACTAATGTTGTTACAAGAGATGTAAGAGCCCCCATTAAAATGATTAAATAAAAAAATTTAAAAGATGTACAGCCTTGGAAAGGCCCGGGGGCAGTTCTAACTTGTCCTGCAGGGTCGGTCTGAGTCAGAACCAACTCAACGGCAGGGAGTTGCTTGGTCCGGGCAGGGCTCGGGCCGTCATTCTGTGCCTTGATCCTCGAGCTGGTTTCATAGGGAATTCAGTGGTGATCATTCACCAGCTTCCGGTTTGGAGGGCCTGGGTGGCACAAATGGTTGGAAATCCACCCAGTTGCTAATCAGAAGGCTGGTGGTTCAAATCTACTCAGAGGAAAGGCCTGGTGAGCAGCTCTGTTCTGAGACACACGAGATCCCTGCCAACCAGAATGGACTCACGGCTAACAACCTGTTTGACACCATTGATGGCGCTAAATGTCAACCCAAAAACGCACTTTAAAATAAGTAATGAAAAGCAGCAATGGCCCCCAGGGTGCTTCCTCCCACTTGCACCCAGCTGCCGGCTCCAGGCCCAGGGCTGCTCCTTGTCCGAGGGATGAGGACCGGGTGCTCAGGGGCTCGGAGGTCTGCACCTATCTGTGCGCCCCTAAGCTGGGATGAACGTGATCTCTGCTGTGTGATGCTACACTTTGCCAATCACTTGAGGACACTTTGAAGCAGGCTTCTCACTCCTGGCCTCCAGCAAAGGATTACAATGAGATGAGGGGGGAATGGGGGGCACTGAGTGGTGGGGCATGGGGAGTGGGGGAGGGGAGGCTGGGCAAGTGGGTGGGAAGCTAGGAAGGCCTGCCCAAGTCAGGGTGGGCATTGGAGGGTGGGGGCGGGGGAAGGTTATGGGGACAGGGTCTCCAAAGGAGACACAGAGGGAGGAGACCATGAGAGCTGCCCCCACCCCCAGGCCACTGTAGGGCAGGTGAGCAAGGCTTTGGACTGCTTACTCAGTCCAGGTGTGACCCAGAGTGTGGAGCCCATGCTCCTACCTGCCCAGGGCATGGGAAGGATCCATGCCCCCACCCAGCATGCTGTAGTTACCCATAAGTGTGCCCCCGCCCCCACACACCTCTCCCAGTTGGAAGGACACCCACCCTCTGCTGCAGTAGGAAGACCCCTCAGCGAGGATGGCCCAGGACCCAACACAGCCCGACTCCACCAGGGTCTGATGCCATCTGGCCCCATGAACCCCACCACCCACGGGCAGAGCAGGGCATGGGGCACCCTCCACCCTGCCTCAAGGCCTTCTCAAGCGGCTTTAGTATTCCGAGTTAATGATTAAATCTGGCTCTCCATTAACCCGAGAGCGGCCCTTTGTCTCCGGAGGCCCTGTAGGAGCCTCCTCCTTTGAAGTGCCACATAAAAATGATAGATGCCCTCCCTTCCCCTCGCCTCCCCTCCCCGCTGGTCCTTGCTCCTTTCAAGTTTGAGCTGGCAACTCAGGGCACGCCTTGTTTAAACAGAGGCTTGAGGCCCGTGGGGGCTGTGTGGACCGTGCTCAGCCTTGAGACGATAAGGGAAGGTGGCCAGAGGGGCTAGGGGCTGTGAGGGGCAGACAGTGCACCTGGGCCACAACCCAGCACCCACCAGCTCCCAGCCCGGAGTATGGTGGCACGCTTGAGGCCAGCAGGGTTTGGGGACCCCGTGTGCCCCAGAGCTCTGCCAAGATTCAAGTGAGAGTTGATGATGAGCCCTCTGACCTGTCCACTCAGAGGAGGGTGATGAGAAGGTGGACAGGCCAGCAAACCTCACCTCAGCATCACCTGGAGCTTGGTAGGACCACAGAGTGCCGGGCAGTGGGCTGAGTCCACACAGGAACGAGGCCTCAGAGGCCCCTGTGAATGTCTGGGAAGCCTGGACCACCCTGGCAGCGGTTTCTGTAAGTAATGGGGAGCAGAGGGCAGCTGCCCAGCACTGGACAGAGCCAGGAGGTACCACTTCTCTGAGGAGAAGGCAGGGTGGAGGGCTGACTGGCAGTTTACTGTATCTTGGGACCACACCTAGCCCAAGCTGGCCCAGGCTCACACACACACGTGTCCACGCAGAAGAAACCTCTTCTAAGTCATCCCCTGGGTGTTGGGCATTGTCCTTTCGAATACCCGGGTGCCACCTCCCAGGCAGAGAGGAGCCAGAGGCCACCCACTCCACGTATGTCATGGCCCTCTGGCATGGGTCAGCCGAAGACGGCTCGGGCCACGGTCCAGTCCCTTCATGCTCCAGCTTTCCAGGAGAAACACCAGTGCCGGGAGTGAGCAATCCCAACCCCCAACAGCAGCAGCAACAGACCCCACCCCACGCCCCCACCCTGGTCACCCTCTCCTCCATGCCGGATTGGCGCGCCCCAGAGGGCTTTCTGGGCTGGAATCTTAACACACACGGGCAGCCAGACGGTTCTGGAGGTGGGCTGGGGCTGGGGATTGAACCACCAACTTCTTGGCGAGGAACTGAGCGCCAGCCCTTTGTGCCACCCAGAGACCTCGCCACCAACCAGGCCCCCCCACCCCCTTAGTCCTCGGTGGCGCCACGAAAGGGTTAAGCTGGGGCCCCGGGCGGTAAATAAATCTGTGTTTATCTGCCACAAAGTAAGCTATTTAGGTTTCTGATTTACAACCCGCGGTTTTCATAAAAGTCCGTCATTCCCCCTGCAAGAATGTGGGCGAGATTTATAGGCTCTGAGCGCGTCTTTAAAGCCCAAGGCTGGCCTGTGCCTCCCCCGCGATCTCAGACTCCGCAGATATTCACGCGCAGAAAGATCCAGATCTTCGGCCGCCTGGAAAATAGGACTTCAGGGTGAGGAGGGGAGGGAGGTAGGAACTAATTATAATGGCGTCAATTGTACTCCGCTTGTAAACTTGCCCTCCGGCGCCCTCCCTACCCCCTGCCCCCCAAGCCTGTTTTCCAGGGGTTTTATTCCGCAGTAAAATGTGTTCTGGTTTGCAGCTTGGCATTGAAGACCTCCGCTGGTATGAGCGAATGTTTTCCTTTCCTCCCAAAATTATTAGAAATAAACAGCCCACCAGTGGAAAGACAGGGGAAAAAAAATTAAGCAGGGAAAATAAATCTTGGAATGTTTGCATTTGTGAACTTTCATTTAACATATATATATATATATATATATATATATTTTTAAAGTCACCTACCCAAGCTGCCTCACTGGTTAAATAGAGCCGGCCTGGTATTTTTATTTTCATTTGAGTTTGTGTTTTTGCCAGAGCGAAGCGGGCAAGACGCCGTGGCAGAACACGGCTCTGATGCCACCTTGAACTACTGCTCTCTGGAGCCGCGACTGGACGGTATTCCGGTATTCCGGTATTCCGCTTGCGTCTCCCTGCATGTCATCACACATAATAAAATGCCACCATCGTCAACACACTCCCCTCGCAGTCAGGCCGCCTCACCCCATAAAATAAAAATGCCCATCAAGATAACAGCGGGATCCAGGGGCTCCCAAACAGTGTCAAGGTGAGGGGCCCGAAGAACTGGGCAGGAAGGCCAGAGGGGTTGGGCTGCCGGCCAGTGTGAACTGGGAGAGAGGTTTGCCAGAGGATTAAGGACCAGAGAAAGGGGGGTGGAGAAGGTCGGCAGAGAGAGAGAGAGAGAAAAGCAAAATTAAACTCACTGCCTGGGGTTGGTGGCAGCTCACAGCGACCCTCTAGGACAGGTAGAACTGCCCCTGGGAGGTTCCCAGACTGTCACTCTTTACAGGAGTAGCAAGCCTCATCTTACTCCCACAGAGTGGCAGGTGGTTTTGAACGGCTGACCTTGCAATTCACAGCCAAACTCTCCACGGGGGCTCCCTTGGAGTGAAGGGGTGCTAGAAAAACCCCAGAAGACCCTTGCAGAGGCTTTGGTGCGGCCTCACACATGGACATGCCAAGCCTGACCACTTGCCACTGGCCCCATGCCTGCAGGGTGGGGTCACGCACCGAGGACTCCCCAGGATGGCACCTTTTGGGATAGGATCACCAGGACTTTCTTCTGAGGCACCTCTGGGTGATTTTGAAAGGTCCACCTCTCAGTTAGTAGTAAACACTTACCCATACACATGGTGAAGTGACAGGCAGAAATGTCGGACCTGCTAGGTGTCTGCCAAGGTCCCAGGGACACAAAGATGAATTGGGGCTCGCTCTTGGCTTATAAGGGATGAGGGAGCGGGGGGATGAGGGTCAGCGATGCTACCAGCAGGAGGTAGGGCAATTGGGCTCTTCCATGGGGGGGTCATCCTGATTTCAGTGGAGTTGAGGCCCACCCCAAACACATCTTCACCCACCCTGAAGCCATCCATCGGAAGTGCCTTTGGGGCTCTGGCAGAGGTGTGTGTGGTCCCTGCCTCCTCCACTGGCTAGATTGCTACAAGGAGGATGTCTGCCAGCCTAGACTGAGAGAACGGGGAAGTTGAGTGTGAATCCTGAGACCTGGGGTCATGGATTGATTGTGTGGGTCCTCCTCTTCCCCCCAAAACCTTCCAACATACGTAGGCCTTGATTCTCAGCATCTCCTAATTCTCTTCCCCACCCACCTCCCTTTTTTCCCTATCTGATATAATTATCCTTTGTGTTACCAATGGTCCCCCCTAGGACATTAGCAGGAGCACTGGCAGCTGTGCTAATGAGGCAGGATCAACTCTGCAGGCTTCAGCTGTATCTTGGATTCATCTCTATGCTCATATAAAAGAGGTTAAATAAATCAGCAGAGATCAGAGACCTGGCATCACCCAGCAAGAGCCAGGAGCAGAGCGTCTTCCGGAACTGAAGTCACTACGCTGTGAAGCTCCTGCACCCAAGAGACCATGGGTGCCAGGACCCATGGAGATCACCAAGGGGAGCCAGGACCGACCCCAGATGTTGAAAGGAGACGAGGACCTTTCCCCCAGAGCCAACAGAGAGAGAACGCCGCCGCTAGAGCCTGGGCCCGGAAGTGAACCTGTAACTTCCTAAACGGTGAGAGAGCAAACCTTTGTTTGTTAGTGGTACTGCTATAACAGGAATTCGAGATAATTGAGACACCAGGAAGGTCTCAGAGGAGGTGGTGGTGTATGACTCTCAAAGGCTCAGCGGGATTTCGGCATGTGGCATAAGAAGCCAGGAGAACCTAGGGAGAAAGCAGAACGGAGAAAAAGGTTCAGATGTAGGAGGTTGTGGGCCTGTTTGGGAAGAGACGGGAATCCTTTGCAGGTGTTTCATGGGACACACAAGAAGACAGCAGGGGGTGCGGGGTGCTGGAATCCCCTTGTTCGAGGCAAAATAATCTAGGCTGATCCTGCACGCATTATGAACTTCTCCCAACTGGGTCTGTGGTTCCAGAGTACTTGCCCTACACACACGCACAACACTTGACACCTGAGGGCACGGGTTCATGTCGGTCTCCCCAACCAACCCCCGAGCACCCAAGAGTCGTGTTCACACTGTGACCCTAGCCCCAGTACGCCAAAGGTATTCGAGAACTATATGCCGCTGACAGCGTTGTCAACATTTCCACGCTAGAGCATGAACATCCGTAGCAGGGGCAGACAGGTCAGCCCTGCTGGTGCCGTGATTAAAGCACCTGGCTGCAAACCACAGGTCAGTTGTTCCAACCTCTCAGCTGAGGTTGGGGGAAAGCTGAGGCAATCTGCTTAGGAGCCCAGTGCGGCCGCTCCACCCCGTCCTGCAGGGCCGGTCGCTGCGAGTCAGAGACAGTGAACATCATGCCCAGCACAAGGAGGTCTTTGAGAAGCATGGAACCCCATGCATGTTGTTCTTGTTCCATAGACTGTGAATGTGCTGCCCCGGTGGCGTAGTGGTTACATATTGGGCTGCGATCCTTAAGGTCTAAAGTTCAAAACTACTAGTCACTCCATGGGAGAAATAAGGGGCTTTCTGCTCCCATAAGGAGTCGCAGACTCAGAAACTCACAAGCACAGTTTTTTTTTATTGTTGTTTGTTTTAATCATTTTATTGGGGGCTCATACAACTCTTATCACAATCCATACATACATAAATTGTGTAAAACACATTTGTACATTCACTCCCTTCATCATTCTCAAAACATTTGCTCTCCACTTAAGTTCTTGGCATCAGCTCCTCATTTTTTCCCCTCCCTCCCTACTCCCCCCTCCCTCATAAACCCTTGATAATTTATAAAGTATTATTTTGTCATATCTTACACTGTCAGACATCTCCCTTTACCCACTTTTCTGTTGTCCATGCCCCAGAGAGGAGGTTATATGTAGATCCTTGTAATCGGTTCCCCCTCTCTACCCCACCCACCCTCCACCCTCCCGGTTTCGCCACTCTCACCACTGGTCTGAAGGGATCATCCGTCCTGGATTCCGTGTTTCCAGTTCCTATCTGTATCAGTGTACATCCTCTGGTCTAGCTGGATTTATAAGGTAGAACTGGGATCATGATAGTGGGTGGGGAGGAAGCATTTAAGAACTAGAGGAAAGTTGTATGTTTCATCATTACTACACTGCACTCTGACTCGCTCTTCTCCTCCCTGCAAAGCTTCCATAAGGGGATGTGCAGTTGCCTATAGATGGGCTTTGGGTCCCCACTCCACACTCCCCCTCACTCACAATGATATGATTTTTTGTTCTTTGATGCCTGATACCTAATCCCTTAGACACCTTGTGATCACACAGGCTGGTGTGCTTCTTCCATGAGGGCTTTGTTGCTTCTGAGCTGGAAGGCAACTTGTTTACCTTCACGTCTTTAAGACACCAGATGCTATATCTTTTGATAACCGGGCACCATTAGCTTTCTTCACCACATTTGTTTGTGCACCCATTTGTCTTCAGCAATCATACTGGGGAGGTGAGCATATAATGATATGGTTTTTTTGTTCTTTGATGGCTGATACCTGATCCCTTCAACACCTCGTGATCACACAGGCTGGTGTGCTTCTTCCATGTGGGCTTTGTTGCTTCTCAGCTAGATGACCTCTTGTTTACCTTTAAGTCTTTAAGACCCCAGATGATCTTTGGACAGCCAGGCTCCATCAGCTTTCTTCACCACATTTGCTTATGCACCCTCTTTGTCTTAAGTAATTGTGTTGGGAAGGTGAGCATCATGGAATGCCAGTTTAATTGAACAACGTATTCTTGCCTGAGTGAGTACTTGAGTGGAGGGTCAACGTCCATCTGCTACCTTAATACTAAACCTATAAATATATGCACATAGATCTATTTCCCCATCCTCATATATAAATATATTTACATATGTACATGCCTATATTTAGACCTCTACAAATTCCCTTTGTCTCCTAGCTCTTTCCTCTATTTCCTTTTATGTTCCTCTTGCCCCACTATCATGTTCAGCTTTCATTTGGGTTTTAGTAAATCCTCTTAGTTACATTGCCCTTGATCATGTCCTACAAGGCCTCCCACACCCTCCTCACCACCAATTTAGATCACTTGTTGTTCCCTTGTCCCTGGGTTTGTTAACACCACTACCTTTCCCCCCACCTCACACTCTCTCATGTCCCCCGGAACTGTCGGTCCCGTTGTTTTCCCATCCATTGTTAATCCAGCCTATCTTACTTAGACAGACCTGCAGAAATAATAACATGCACAAAAATAAGACAGAGCAAATGCAAGCAATAAAAGAAAACAAAAATAACAATAACAGCAAAAAGCCAATGACAAAAAACACACAACAACAACAAAAAAGAAAAGCTTGTAGTTAGTTCAAGGACTGTTTGTTGGCCTTCAAGAGTGTTTTCCGGTTGAGTCTGATGGGGTGCCAAGCCCTGGCCCCAAAGTCTATTGTTGGTATTCTCTGGGGACTCTGTTGCTCTGTTCCCCTTGCTATTCTGTTGTACACCTTAGTGTTTTGCCTCTGTGTGGTGGGATCAGATAGGGCATAAATCCCACACTGTGTCTCCGGTGTTGTCCCCTGTAGGGCTATGGGTCATTGAGGGATGTCATGTCTCATAGTGGTGCCGGCCATATGGTGTTCTCTGTGGATTGGCTGCTCTGAGTGGGAATATCATCCTCAAGGCTTGGTGGGCTAGGGCCACTCTCTCTTCCTCCCCCTTCATTTTCTCCCATGTGCTCTGATCAGACATGTCCCTCTCCCTGAGCTGCAGCTTCAGTGCTGTCTATGAAATAAATTCTTCTGGGGTGAGGGGCAGGTGTCCATATAGTTGGGATTGGGGCCGGCCCCTCAGACCTCTCCACTGGTTCTCTACTCCATGCTGGCATGTTGCGTTCGCATCTTGGAGCACTGGGTTGAAATCACAAGGACAGTTTTACCCTGTCCTATGGGGTCACTAGGAGTAACCATCGACTTCCTTGATGGCAGGCAGTGAGTTGGAGCTAGTGACAGGCATGGGTCTCAATATCTCTGGGCAGAAGAGTCCCCTGAGAAGATTTCGGGTCCCCCAGCCTTCCCCAGAGTCCACGAAGTAGAGCTCAGGGACTCTGCACACTTGACAGGAGACTTGACGGCATTGTAGGTTACACACTGGGCTGCTAACCACAAGGCCAGTGGTTCAAACTCACCAGGTGCTGTGAAGGAGAAAGAAAAGGCTTTTTGCACCCACAAAGGTATACGGCCTTGGGAACCTAGTTCTGCTCTGTCCTATAGGGTCACTGCGATCAGAATTGACAATACGGCAGTGAGATAGTTTTAAAAAGAGGTTGCACAATTACCAAACTCCCCAGGTGGGCTGATGCAGGTGGACTACTGCATCTCGGAGCCCCAAATGGGAGCCTGAGGAGGGAGCAGGATTCCCTGGGTGGTGCGAACAGTCTCACATGTTGGGCTGTGAACCAAAAGACAGGAGGTGAAAGTCCATTCTGGTGTGACAGGGAAGAAAGGCCTGGCCATCTCCCCAGGACACACAGTTCTACCTTGACCCACCCCGTGCAGGCGCCGTGAGCCGATTGACCCGATGACAACTGGGGAGCAGTCCAGCGATTCCCTAACATCTTTGGTCTACCGTCCGCTTTTCAGTAAACAAAAAATGACTCGGCTCCCCTCATCAATGGAAAACATTTGTATTCTAGCCCAGAATCCAGGATAAAGGGCCAGTAGCTCCTTTCTCAGGTCCCATGGGTAATTGCCCACTACACACCCACACCCCACCCCCTCCCCAGTGATGGGTAGACGCAGAGGAAGAAGGAGAGCAGGTGGAGGGTGACGGACAAGGGCTTGTCTTGGAAGGCAGAGGTGCCCCACCTTTCATGGAAGTGAACAGAAAGGGGAAGAAGAGTCCATCGACTTGCGCCCACCTGCAGGGTCACCTCCAGGCCCACGTGCTCCACCCCCAAATGCCCTTCTGCCTTGACAGGCCCTCTCAGTGACCCTGCACCCCCAGGAGCTCCCCGGGCGTCTTTCCGAAGGGCCGGTGTAAACAAGCTGGAAAGCGCCCAGCAGGAGAAGGGCAAACCTCCGTCTTTGTGTCTTGCGCACCTTTGTCCCTTTGCCGCCTGCTCCTTGACTGCCGGTGATTGATACTTCAGCAGGTCCGGCCCTCCAGTCCTGTTTACTCAGACTGCGGGGGACCAAGCGGGGCCTTCCAAAACAAGGTGGACGCTTTTCCTTCCAATGGCACCGGTGGAGACTTTGAAAGTCAAGTGTATTTCTGATTGGCTGGTATCATGAAGCCAGGGGGGCGGGGACCAGGTCTCCCATGGACAAGCCACACACAGAAGTTTAAGTGGAGTTCAAACAGCCCCTGGAGTCACCAGACCTGAAGCCCCTGCTGGCAAATATTGACCCAGGCTGGGGTTGTTCTGAGAATCTCTTATGCTTCTGGGGGAGCCCTTTCAAGGCCCGGAACTCGAGGGCTGTGTCAATAAGTTCTGGTCTCCTGGTTACATTCCTAACCTTCTGTAGATAACCCTAGCTCCCCCTACCACCACCCACCCACCTGGAGGGAAGTGGGGTCTGCCAAGGAAAAGCAACACCCCACTGGTGGTGGGTTCTTAGGGTTTTTAGCACCCCAAGATGCTCCCCATCCACCTCTGGTAGGTGGGACAGCAGAGGAAGCAGGCAGGCTTCCGCTACCCGTCAGCTCAGGTCAGCCACGCCAACAGAGACCAACAGTGCGGAGTCCAGCGCATACTCACCCTGGGCCCAGACTTGGCCTGGGCTGTGCTATTTGATCTTAAAACTGAGCCACCGGTGAGAAAAAGCAGTCAGGAGAAATGAATGTGTCTCTATTTCCCAAAGACTCTCTGAGGGAAACGGTGGTTTTTAAGGCCAGGAGTGGAGGTGGGCTGAGGAACGTACACATTCCTGGAAGCAGGGGGTGCTGTGATGTTTGCGGGGGCTTGGGTGGTGAGTCTGGGAGCAGGTGTGGGGGAAGCACTGAGCGGCGTGGTGTCTTCTCTGCGGAGGAAGGAAGCACGGTGGTCTCCGTGCAGGTGGTCCCACTCCCATCAGTGCCTATGTCCCTGGGCCTGGAGGGTAGGAAAAGACCATTGTCCACGAAGAACACCCTCAACCCAGCCATACCCATTCCCACCAGAGGGGCCACCTGGAGCTCAGGTTCTGAGCAGCAGGAAGGAGGGGCGAGGGGAGTGTGCACAACCTCCAAGTGACGGGTTCAGGGTTGGTTTCTCTCCTGGGGGCAAAGCGGGGAGGCAGGGACCACCACCCCTGAGTTGACCTGTGCCAGGGGCTTCTCTGTCTTATGTTCTTCAGTGCTACAGAGCGGGGTCTGACTCACAAGGACCCCGTGCCTAACAGAGTAACATACTGCCTAGTCCTGGACCATTCCTAACATTCCTGCTGTCAGAGCACATTGTCACAGCCACTGTGTCGCCCCATCTCCTTGGGGGTCTTCCTCAGACCCGACACTGTGGGGTCACTTGTCCTTTCACGGAGGAGGAGACTGAGTCTTGGGGAGAGAAAGCAATTGGCCCAAGAAGGCAAAACTGTTGGCCTCAAAGTGAAAGGCTGCTGTGTCTGGGGTCACCAGGCCCGGGGACCAGAGAAGGCACCCAAAACAGAGCTCAAGCATCCCACCGTAGACTCGTGCTCAGAGTCACTGATTATAATGCCGCCGCCAGCAGAAGGAGCTTTCCCCAGCGTGAGTTCTCTGCTGTAGAGATGTGAGGCCCAGAGAAGTCCCATGCATGCTTTTCTTAAGGGGAGACCACGTGCTGGGGTAGAGTCAGAGATGAGAAGTGGACGTGCACATCTGCAGCAACAAGACCCCCAACTCCCGTTGGCTTGCCAGGAGAGCGGAGAAGGTCCTTGGCCGCTCTTGACTTTTCTCATTCTGGGACTCTGGCTGGAGGAGCGTTGTACTGCTAACCAAAGATCTGTCCTGTGGACGCACTGGGCGTCAGAGTCTACTCGACAGCATCAGGGGACAGTCTCTAGGGGGCACTCAGATAAAGCCTGAACTCTTCACCGGAAGGTTCTGGACCCGAGCCCACACAAAGGTGCCTCGGAAGAAATGCCTGGTGATCACTTCCAAAAGGTCACCTCCACAAACAACTTCATGAAGCTCAGTTGCACGGGGCTGCGGGGAGTCCAAGACATGCAATGGGACCTGGATGGTTACGGAGCTTGAAGAGGATTGTCGAGAATGCTGCCCTGCCCCCACCCCCAAGGATCCGCAGCACACGCACACGCACACGCACACACACATGTACACACACACACACACACACACACACACTTCTGGTTTTGTTCTGTGTAGGGCCCAAGCCCCAGCCTGCCTTAAACACTCCCCACAGACCCTCCCAGGGGCAGCCAGAGCTGGGCCCTGGGTCTCGGGGAGAGGCCTCCCCTTGAGGGCACTATGGTATCTGATTTCAGCAGCCTCACAGCCCGGCTGGCGTCAGCCGTGCCCACTAAGCCAGTTACTTGCAGACAGGCAGGCTGAACTGTAAATTTTAATTCAAAACTTTTCCTTTTTATGATTTTCAAATGCTTACAGCCCCACCCAAGAGGAGGGGCTTTCTGGCAGCAACCACAGCTGGGCAAGGCGCTGCTGAGCCCAAGGACACCCTGCGTGGGCCCACAGTGGGGACACTGCAGGCACCTTGCACAGGGGGTTGTAGGGTGGCGCCAGCTCACTGTGGGTCATGTGGGTGCTGGCAGGCCCGGAGGGGGGGGGCGTGTTGGGACGGAGAGGGGGGCGGGGAAGCGAGGGACAGCATCTCCTAAACACACACACACACACACACACACTGGCATGTTGCAGCAGGAAGTCCTACCGCCGACCTGGGCCCACCTACATTCCTGGGGGCTTTGTTCTGCACTAGCCCACCTGGCCCGCTGCCCACTGCCTGCAAGATGGAAACACCCATGCTACAGGCTAGGGGGTGAGGGGCTGGATGGAGACCAGGCTTGGTCCCTGCTTGGTGGGGGGCCGGGGGGGGCCGGGGGGGGCACGGGGGCGTGCAGGTGTGCCCCGGGTAGCAGCCACCTTGGTCCAGGAGCCCTCTGGCCATCTTGGTAGGGAATCGAAATTGGACTGAGCTGAGGAGGGTGCTCAGTGCCTAAGTGTCCCAGGAGCCTCCCTTGGCCATGGTCCTGATGCTGCTGCTGCAACTCCTGCACAGCAAGGCCTGGGGCTTCTTAGTGGTGCTGGCTCGAGGCTCAGACAAGGGGGCCCTTTAAAGCAGGCCTGTCCTGCTCTCTGGACAGATGAAGGATGAGGGCAGCACGCTGCGAGCCATTCATGGCTGTGGGTGGAGAGGGGTGAGGGTGTTGCTAAAATACCATCTAGTGGGGTGGGCTGGGGATGGGGGCAGACTTCTTATCTCTTCCATCTGCCACCCAGAGGTGACCCTGGAAGGTGCTGTCAGGTGCCATGGTTCTGACCCCTTGGGACCCTGTGTACAGCAGAACGGAACACGGCCAGGTCCCACCCCACCCTCACAACTCCCCCCTCGCTAGAACCACACTCCCTGCCCTTGAGTCTGTGCTGGCTCACAGCGACCCTACAGGACAGGGTAGAACTGCCCCTGTGGGTTTCTGAGACCATCATCCTTCACAGAAGTACAGAGCCCGGTCTTCCCTCTGCAGCTCCCTAGAAATGCCAGGCTCAGGGCAGCCCCACATGTGTCAGCACATAGTTGTGCTGCTTAGGGCTTTCAATGGCTGATTCTTATTATTAATTGTTATTAGTTTGGCAAGTAGATCACCAGGCCTTTCTTCTGAGCCCCCTCTGAGAGGGCTTGAACTTCCCACCTTTCGCTGAGCAGCGCAAGGCTGTCACCATAAAGCGAGTCACGTGGATCGGGTTCCCCAGGGCACACCCAGGGTACGATGACACTGCTGGAGTCTGGTAAGTGTGTCTGCTCAAAACCCCTCCCCACCATCGAGTCAATTCTGACGTGTAGCGACACCGTGGGTCAGGTAGCACTAGCTGCCCCTGTGGGTTTCTGAGACTAACTCTCTATGGGAGAGTTTGAACTGCTGACCTTGTGATTAGCAGCCCTCTGGGTAAATGCTACACCACCAGGGATCCCTGGAATGCTGGAGAACATTTTTGGAAATATTCTAAGAATGACCAAAATGTGACACCGTGACATGAAGTAAGCAACACACACACATACACACACATACACATACACACACATACACACGCACGCACATGCACACACGCATACACATGCATATACACACGTGTGTGCACATGCACACACGCACGTGCACATGCATACACATGTGTACACACACGCACACACGCACGCACGCGCACACACGCACGCACACATCATCACTGTCATGGAGTCCATTCTGACGCTTAGTGACCTCGATGGCAGAGTAGAACTGCCCCTGTGGGCTTCTGAGGCTGCAGTGTGCCATGGGAGCAGACAGCCTCCTCTTTCTCCCACAGAGAACCTGGTGGGTTCGAATGGCTGACTTTGCAGTGAGCAGTTCAGTACAGAGCCCACTTCTCCCCAGGGGCTCCTTTGAAGTGAGAAGGCTGTTTGAAAAATGGAGACTTGCTTGACCCACAGTTGCCACAAAACCCTGTCGATGGGCCTGTTGGACCTTCACCTTGAGTTGGTGGGAACCCAAGCCCTCCAGGGGCCCCGGTTTGTGCTTTCCGGTTTGTGCTTGGTGGGTAGTGGCACCGGCCAGGTGGCTCATGGCTGGGCCCTCCAAGCCCTGGTCTCTTGCTGCCCTCCGGATGCACCCCCAGAGTGTGGGAACAGGCCCCTTCAGCCTCTGGTTCCACCACTACCCGCCCTGTCAGCTGCCCCCAGAAAGACACCTGCAGCCCACAGCCTCCTGACCCGGCCTGGCAGGTGTGTTTTGGCCCCCCCTCCACATTCCTGGAGTGCCTCCTCTCCGGGCCGGCCCAGACAAGCGGCTCAGACAGAAGCAGGTGACAGGGGCCCAGGCCCTGCCCTGTCCCCCTGGGCCTCATCGTAGCCTGGGTGGGCGTTCCAGGAGTGTGGGGGTGGGGATGAGGGCATGTACATTAACAGGCAGGCTCTGCTGGGATGTGTGGGCGTCAAGGCTCCCACACAGAAGAAGCTGTGACCCTGTCCGATCTCTGCCTGGCCGGTGCTCTGGAAGAGCAGTGTGGACCCATGGATTCCAACGATCCCGACCTTGACCGCATTCTCTCTGACCTGATCCCCTGAAAAAAACCCAGAAACCTGCGTCATCCTGCCTCTCTGCACTTAGGGGCTCTGATCAGCCATCCTGGGGGGCTCAGGCTTATTCTCCGGTGGGCAGGGGGTTCCGTTCATGTGATTTTGCAAGACGTCCCCGACTCTTGCTACAGAAATGCCTCCCTGGCAGAGCAGCTGATACTGAAATCTCAGCCACGCACTAGCCCTGGCTTCCCACCTCTGCTTGGACAGCACAGAAATCCCCACACTAGCTCCCTCCACAGCTGACAGGGCCCCCTCTCTGGGACTGGCCTGCATCACTAGCCCCCCACCACTCTCCACTTGTGTTTCACTAATAGTCAACAAATCAAAAAGAAAAAAAGGACCAAATGGCTAGACTAAGTTTTCAGATGGGAAAACTGAGGGCCAGGAAAGGTTGGTGATTCACTTGAGGTTAGGGCTGGGCTGGTGCCCTCATTCCTCGGTCTTGGGATCTTTGAACCTCAGCTGTTTCTAAACTATGGTTGGTGGTGGATGGCAGGTCCATTGTGACTCAGGCTCAGCCATGTGTGAAGGGGTACAACTGCCCCGTGGGGGATTCTGGGTTGTGATCCTAGTGGAGGCTGATCCCTGGGCCTTTCTCTCTTGGAGCACCTGGGTAGATGTAAGCTTTCACCTTCAGGTTCACACCTAGTCTCCACATTCAATTCTGACTCAGCCATCCTACAGGGCACGATAGAGCTGCGCCTGTGGGCTTCGGAGACTGCAATTCATTAGGGGAGCAGAAAGCCCCATCTTTCTCTCAGTAGCACCTCTCTCACTGCCACTGAGCCAGTCCTGACTCATGGAGACCCTACAGGACAGAGCAGAACTGCCTCTGTGGGCGTCTGAGGCCGGCCGTCTCTCTGGGAGCAGACAGCCTCATCTTTCGCCAGTGGAGTGGCTGGTGGTGGTGAACTGCTCCACCTGCAATTCATGCGGATCACCCACGACACCACCAGCACCTCGCACTGGAGTAAAATGAGAGTTGGAACTCACATGTAAAATGAGATCGTGCAGCGCTCACATGGAGGATGGGACTGGGCTCAAGGGGACATGGGGCAGGGATGGGGTGAGGGAGCAGAAGAGGCTGGAGCCTCCCTGATGCCTAGGTCATTTCTCCAGGGGTCGACTGTTAGGAAAATACAGGTTGGGGATCCGGTGAGGTTCCTGGAGACAAAGTTTCAGAAGTTCTCAGGCCAATGGGAGCTTGCATCTGCTAAGTTCATTGCCACCCCACACAGACACGGGCTGCGTCCTCAGCGTCCAGCGAGGCAGAGCCGACGCTCTCCCCAAACTGGGCTCCCCAGCCCAGCTCCACACCAGGCAGCAGCCCCGTGAGGAAGGAACCCAGGTAATCCTGGGACTGGCCCTGTGAGGCCACCATGAATTCTTCCATAAACAGAAACAGAGACAGACAGAACTCCTGCCCGAATCCGCTAGCCTGGTTCCCGTGGCCAAGCCCCAGGAATGCAGGCCTGGCGGGAGGATGCCAGGCTCAGCACTTTTCTGAGAAATGGGTGTCAGCCAGAGTCTGGGCCCTCATTTCGGGTCATGGCCCAGGGTGGCAGAGGCGTGCACAGGGGAGCTGGCCCCAGAGGCCCAGCCCAAGAGACCAGGCACCCTGAGGCCTGAGGCTCTCCCAGGTCTCTGCAGGCTACAGGGTCCTGAGACTCGGCTCTGTGTGTCTTCTCAGTTGTGAGCATGGACGAGTGTGGTAAGCATTTTCATCCATGGTGAGCACATTCCATGGGCGACAGCACCCAGCCCAGGGCCTCACAGACAATAAGCGTCCCCACGAGGTTCGTTACAAAACCTAGACGTTTCTAGTGATCAAGGTAACCCTCTCATGATAAACTGAGAACATGATTTGTTAAAGTATAAAAGTGAAGCGGAATTCACCCACAATTCAAATGTCCAGATATGGGGGCGGGGGCTCATCTTTTCATTTATCCACCAACTTTTTTTTTTTTGCGTATTTAGGTTATATTTCTTTGATAGTTGCTGTATCATGAACAAAAACTTTGAAAGGTTCTTAAAAATGTTTCATGAATTTGTTTCAAATAACATAATGAACCCACTTCAGGTTAAGGCAAAGGACAGCTTTTTATGAAAAACAGCTATATTTTCCCCGCACTGTTTTCCACTTTTTCGGTCTCATTCATATCTGGTTTCATAGGTGACCGATGGATTCTTTTCATTTCTTCTGCGCTCGCTCACTTACGATTCTACATGCTGCGATGCCTCCGGAAAATTCCATATACTCTTGGGGGCCGGGGTGGGTGGGGGGCAGTGAACAAGCCAAAAAGGCAAAGAGGTAACAAGATGAAAATAGCCCTTTCGAAGAATCTCGGGGCTCCACGGGTTCCCGAGCCACACTCGGCGAAGTGCTAACTTGCTCTTGCTGCTGGGTGCCGCTGACCAGTTCTAACTGAACCAAGCCCTGCGGGTCCCACACCAACCTCCTTCCTGTGGCTGCTGTGCAGTCCCTTGTTACAGCCACTGAGACAATCTCTTGCTCACTGCCCCTCTACTTTACCAAGCATAACATCTTGCTTCAAGGACTGGGCCCTCCTGATACCCTGTCCAAAGCATGGGAGACTAAATCTCACCACCCTTCCTTCGAAGGATCCTGCTGGTTGTACTTCTAAGACAGATGCGCCGGTCGTTCTGGCAGCGTGTAGAAGAGTCAATATTCTGCATCAGGACCAGACTTCAATTCATCAGGTAGCCACTCTTCTTCCGTCTCCCTTATTCATTGTCCAGCCTTGGCATGCATCTAGTGTAAAGTCCTGATACAGGTGCTTGAAAAAAAGCGATTTCTATTCTTGGCCTTTCAAAATCCTGTCACACAATCTCCGATGCAATGTTTGCCCCCAAGAACATCTTTCCCAATGACCGGTCCTTCTCCTTTTCCCACCTTTTCTCTCCATTCCAATCATTCCAACCTCCAGGGATTCCACTGGCCAACACATGCTGTGGGGCCGCGGTGTCCATGTGACCTGCTGATTCAAAAAAACGGGTACCAGTTTTCTGCTATCCACTCTAGTTCTTTGAGGTGCCAAACATAGACCTCTGAGTTTGTAGTTGGCTGACCAGTGCTTCCCCAGCAGCCCCAGGGCTCAGCAACACCATGACACTACTGTTTACCAAGTGAGGAAACAGAGGCACGTTCTCTCCCCGAGTTGTGTGAATGGCCACTACAAAAACAAAACCTCAAACCTCAAACTTCATTGCTGTCGAGTTGATTTTGACTCAGGGACCCGGCAGGACAGTAGAGCTGGCCCTATAGGGTTCTCGAGCTATCGATCTTTATTTATACAGCCCACAGCTCTTGGGTTTAAACGGCTGACCATTCAGTTAGCAGCCAACTGAGGCTTAACCCTTGCCGCACCATGGCTTCTGTTAGTGACCCTAAGAGAAGCTGACTCAGAAGGGCAGGTGGAATTGCCTTTAAGGTTGGTCTCCATTTCATGTCAGGGGCCGGCCAGGGAGCACCGGGTTTTGTGGGGCAAATCCATGCTGAGCTTTATCTCAGGTGGATGAGGCCCCCCTGACTTCCTGGGGAGTAACAGGACAGTGATGCCCCACCACATCCCCTCCTCCCGCCCCCTCCCCGCCATTGGCCCGAAGTATCGTGGAAGAAGCTGCAGTGGGAAGCCCTGACCTCCTGAGAGTTGGAGGGACAAGTGAGCCCACAGCTCTTGGGGTTCTGAAGACCCTGCCTCCCTCCCCCCAAAACAAACCGACCTTGCTGCCATTGAGGTGCTTCTAACTCCTCAGTACTCGGTAGGACAGAGTAGAACTGCCTCCGTGGGTTTCTGAGACTGTAACTCTTGAAGGGAGTAGAAAGCCTCTGTTTTCTCCTAGGGAGAGGCTGGTGGTTTTGAACTGCTGCCCTTGTGATAGGCAGCCCAATGTGTAACCACTACACCAGCAGGGCTCCTCTGGCCTCCCTAAGCAGGCTAGAACGATCTTCCTTACGGGGCCTGCAACATGCAGGACAAACGCCAGGCAGGAAGCTGGGGCAGCGCCGGCCTGGCCTTGTAGGCCCGAGGCTGCATTTCCGCTGAGAACACACTCTCAGCTCCTACTACTGGGAAAATGTCTCCCCACGCGGCAGCACTAGCACCTTGTTTGCTACCATAAAGTCATTTTTTTTTATGGTCAGAAAACGTAAACATAGAAACAGGTGAGGGGGCGTGATTAAAATAGCACCCAAGCCCCACTAGCCCAGAGACCCAGGGGAAGCATTCTGGGATCATTTTCTGCCAGGCTCTGGAATCTACCCCAGGTTTAAGGTTTGTATCCAAAGTCTTCCACTGAGCAGGACCCCCAGGTCACAGTCCCCAGATCCTTACTCCCTTCCTCTCCCCTTCTTTCTAAAGAAAGATGAATGGGAGCTGAAGGATTGATTGCCAATGTGCCACCATGTGTAGGGTACCAGTTCCGTCTTAAAGATGTGTCTTCTGTCATGGGACTGCTAGGCTTTTGTAAGGAGCCCTGGTGGCACTGTGGGTTATATATTGGGCTGCTAAACCCAAGGCCAACAGTTCGAAAGCACCAGCCGCTCCACGGGAGAAAGATGAGGCTTTCTACTCCTGTAAAGAACGACAGTCTTAGAAGCCCACATGGGGTCGCTGTGACTCCGTCAAACTCCACGGCAGTGAGCTGGGCAGGCCTTTGTAGCGCGGACGCAGCCTGAAGACAGATGTGACCATTTTTAAGGCTCTTCATGAACTTTATTAAATTGTTTCCCCTGAGCATTCTCATTGGTGTAAACTCCCACGGGCAGAATTAGAAGAGTGTGTGTCCTACCAAACAACTTCGTGGGGGAAATGTTTTCATCGTTGGCTTGGTGTGTATGGCTGGTGAATAGATTTGACTCTTTTACATGATTGTTTCACGTCTGTAGCTTTGTTGTTTGTTGAGTTCTTTGTTTTTCTTTGGCAATGTTAACACGATTCTCATTCTCTTTGCAGTAGCCTGCCTCCCCCATGAATAAGATCATTCACTGTGATGTCCCTCCCCTGTATCTTCCCAGTTTAAATGTTAACCTGGCTGCACTTCTCTCCAACCAGCTCTGACGCTTTATCTGACATCCAAGGATGTGCTTATCTGACATCCAAGGATGTATAGCTGTGAAATCCTACCCTTAAAATCAGCCTTTTTACCGATATCTTCCACTTTTTTACATTATTTTGCATAACCCTTAAGTGCATGTGGAATTTGTTTTGGTATCTGGGGAAAGCTGGGAATTGTCTCTAATTTTTTCCACATGGCCTGTCCTAGCATCATTTATTGACTAATCGCTCTCCTCTTGGAGCTTGGCTATGTACTAATTTTCCATCTTCATGAGGGTCTGTATTTAAGACATTCTGTTCTATCGATCCATCTGTTGATGCTTTTGATTTGGCTACTGTAGTTTTATAATGCCTCCCCCCATCTCCTGCCGGCCCTCCCCCCCACCAAAACCCAACCATATGATACTCCTGATTTTCTTCATTCTAAAAATATTTCTAGGCTGGGCCAAGCTACCAGCATTTGCTTAAAAGGAGCATTCTCAGCCACTGTGGATCTAGTGTTGATCCTGTCTTGGCCTCAACAACCTACGTTGGCGTCCCATGAGCACAGGCAAGTTGAAGGCTCCCTGGGGAAGGCTCTCTCCACTTTCCCCCTCACCCCGGCATGTGCTTTGGGATGAGGACACAGACCAAGAACAGAGTGAAGTAAGAGGTTGAGCTGTTCTCCTGGGCCGCCCAGAAAGGAGAGTCTTGGGGGTGGGGTGGGGTATGTCACCGTTTCTCATTAAGTGCTCCCCTTGCTGTTGCTCTGAAAGCAAACTCATGCATTTAGCTATGTCTTCTGTTGGAGTCCTGGTGGTGTGGTGGTTATATGCTGGGCTGCTAACCACTAGGTGAGCTGTTTGAAACCACCAACCACTCCAAGGGAGAAAGATGAGGCTTTCTACTCCCGTAAGGAGTGGTGATTTCAGAAAACACAACGGAGCCATTCTCCTGTGTCCTAGCAGGTCACTGTGAGTCAGAATCGACTGGACAGCAGTGGGTTCGTGTTGTTTTGTTTCCACATCACACTCTGGCCAAGACCAGTCCTAACCTCGCTTAGACTGTTCTTGGCCGCTCCACACAGACCCCTCTGTGGGGGGCTGAGCTTCACGCAGGCTGATCACCAGCTGCATGAAGGTCTTGTGTGCATGGCTGCCTGTCACTCTCTCGACTTCAGCCACCAGGCCAAACCCCTGAAAACCAAACTCGATGCCATCACGGGACTCGCAGCGCACCCTACAGGACAGGGTGGAACTGCCCCTGTGGGTTTCCCAGGCTGTCATGAATTACGGGAACCCAAAGCCTCCTCTTTATCCCTCAGAGCCTCGGTAGTTTTGAACTGCTTACCTTGTGATAGCAGCCCAATGTGTAACTCACCATGCCACTTGGTGGGTGCAAGGGCAGTCAATCTCCTTCAGTCCCAGCCATGAGCATACCCCCACCGTGTGCAGCGGATCAAGAGCAACAACTGATCAGGAGAGGAAGAGAGGGGCAGTGTGTGTGTGTGTGTGTGTGTCTCGGGAGAGGAAGAGAGAGGCAGTGTGTGTGTGTGTGTGTGTGTGTGTGTAGAGGAAGAGGCAGTGTGTGTGTGT
>NW_022103968.1:9216795-9219548 GCF_000313985.2 Echinops telfairi
TGTGTGTGTGTGTGTGTGTCAGGAGAGGAAGAGAGGGGCAGTGTGTGTGTGTGTGTTTGCTCCCTCCCATTCGTTTACCTTCTGCCTGCCTGAAAGCTCTCCTTGGACTGTTCCCGGAAACTGGCATGTTGGCTTTGGAAGACAGGCTCTCGGGGAGAATTCTGCTGAGCACAGAAGGCAGGAATATGGTTGTTCACGAGTGGCAGTGATTTCACAGGAAATAAGAAAGAAAAATACCAATTCTGGAAGAAAATAAGCCATTTTGCAACTTTTCCACTCGCCCCATGCCAGCTCCATGGCTTCAAGCGCAAGCTTACAAAGGCTTCCACTGAGAGAGCCTAGTCAACATTCCCGCGGCCGGACAGTGTCCGGCCTGGACACGAGGGGGCAGAACATCTTCAGGGAAGTGTGTGCCAAGGGGTCCCCTGGTTCTAACACCCGTCCTTACCCCAGCAGAAAGAGATTAGATCATGAAAGAAGTCAGACTGGGGTAGCACATTCCTACTTCTTTAATTGAAAAAATATATTTGTTACATGTTTGCACCGTGTGTTTGTGTGTGCGTTATGTTTTGACATTGAGGACAATCACAAACGTATGTTTTCCCTCCCCTATTAGACATTCTTACACCCTTAATTGGCATTTTCAAAACACCAAGCCCGCGGGTTTGAAGTCTACAAATAAAACGCGCCCAGATGCAGGGTTTGCGCCTGCCCTCGTTTAACACTTCATAAGCAGTTCGTTAAACTGATAACACTTTACAGGCTAACACTGCCTCTTTCACACTCCAGCGGTTGTCCTGAGGCGCTGATGAACACACCCAGGCCTGGGGACCACAGGCATTTCCATCCTTGACGTGTGTCTCTTAATTATCCACACCCGGGCCCTTAACTGACTCGGAGAAGTCCGAGAGAACCTGCATGCCCCAGTGACCGCACACAGGGACAGGCGGGGGACACGGCATCGAGCTGGGCTGGGACAGCCTCCCTCCCATTCCCGAGCACCAGGGCGGGGTTCCAGCTGAGCCTCTGTGCTCTGCTAAGCAGCTCCTTAGGAGATGAGAAACCATGTCTCTCTCTCTCTCTCTCTCCCTCTCGCTCTCTCTCTCCTACACACACACACTTTTAAAAAAAGACTCAGAGGGGAAGGCTCCCCACCAGGGGAGTTTCCCATTTCTCAATGCTGCCTGAGCTCTCCCCTGGAAAGAGGTGACAATGGTCCAGGGTGGCCTCTGGGGCCTGGGTGCCTTAATCTGTACAGACCACGTAGGACGGTGCCAGGACAGTTAGGGTCATAGTACACAGGCCATTTGCTACGTGAGGTCCTGGGTGGTTAGTGCAAATACCTGGCGTAATTGGCAGTTCAAACTCACTGAGCAGCAGAGTCAGAAAGATGTGGCCGTGCGCTTCCAAGAGATGACAACCAAGAAGACCCCAGGGGGCAGTCCCACTCTGTCACCCCCGGGGGGTCTCGAGGAGTCCGCCTCAACCGCATGGTGGGGGTGGGAGATTGTTCTTTGCTTGGTTGGTTTTGCTTTATGGGCCGTGTGTCAGACACAGTGCTGAGCCAGGGCATGTCACGCAAGTCCGCAACCGTCCTAAGCAGCACGCACAGGACGCGTTGTGAACGGTGACTGGGAGCCCCGTCCCCAGAGCATCCCCGGTGGGGCCGGCTGCCTTGCAGGGTTCTGAGCGCGGGACACATAACAGCTGATAGGGCCACGTTCCCCACTTGGCAAAAACAGAGAAAGTGTTTCTCCCTCAGGGGGGCTGGTGCAAGCCTGCAGATATAGCCCAAATAACCACTACATCACCAGGGCTTCTCAGTTAGGGGTCTCAAAGCTTGGCTCCTGGGGTTTCACCCAAGGACGGCCTGAACCTGCCTCCCTCCTTGGGCCTCGGGCTAGCTAACTGATGGTGAACCAGAGGCTGCAGAGAAATCCATGACCGGGGCCTGGAATCCCGTCTGGAGTCAGGAGCTCCGAGGACGTGTCCACACCGCCATCGCGTGGTTATTGTGGGAAGCGCACCAGCGCCAAACCTCCCCGGACCCCCAACCAGGGTGGATCCCTGGGAGCATAGCCCTGGGAAAGAACCTGGGAGAGCCGTGCTCCTTTGAAAACCCCGGGTCTCCAGCTCAGATCGCGGGAGCCCCGGTGGCTGCAGCCACAAATGTGCAGGCCGGCTTGGTGCAAGCTCTGTGCTCAGTCCTGAGCTCTAAACTGGGTAACCAGGACACCCCCAGCGCTCCGGGCGGGCACAGCGTGAAGTGGTGAGATAACAGGCCTGTGTTCCGCAGGCACACCACATCAAGGATCCCTGTGTATCATGGCCCAAAGGCAAACCCCATGCACTGCCATCGAGTCAATGCTGGCTCGTGGCGACCTATAGGGCAAGGTAGAAGTGCCCCTGTGGGTTTCTGAGACTGTCACTCTAGGAGAGTAGAATGCCCCATCTTTTTGCCCGTTGAGCTGGCAGGTGGTTTCAAACTGCTGACTCGATGGTGAGCAGCCCAACTATACCGCCAGGGCTGCCCCTCATGGATGGATGCACAGGTGAAATTCAAAACAGAGGTGAGTGGACAGAGGGCTGTCAGCTGTTCTCCATCCACCTTCAGGAACCCCAGGCTTTCTGCAGGGCTTCCTTGACCAGGAAGCCTGGTAGTAGGTCAGCAGGCAGTGCCTGGCTGAAGCTTCAGGATGGACTTGGATGGAGGTGCTCTCTGGAGATCGGGCAGCCCGGCTGGCGGTGATATG
>NW_022103968.1:9219648-9225921 GCF_000313985.2 Echinops telfairi
TGGAGAGGGGCTTGGTTGAGGGTGGGTAGCACAGGAAGTCCAGGATGGGATGAAAATGTTGGCATTTGAGGTTAAAACGCTCCACACTACTGAAGGAAGGTGCCCTGATGGTGCTGTGGGTTAAGGTGACTAACCTTAAAGCCACCAGTTCAAAGCCACCAGCTGCTCCAAGGGAGAACGATGAGGCTGTATGCTCTGGTAAAGACTTCCAAGCCCTATGTGGACTTGCTCTGAGTTGGAGTCTTTTGCAGTGTGTGGCGATTGGAGATTGAACTCCCTGGCCTTGGGCTTGATGTTCTCATTTAGCAAGGGCGGAAGGAATTGGCCACCAGGGAGCGCAACAGAGCCTGGAGGCGGTTTTTGTTTGTTTGTTAATACAAAGAGAAATAACAATAACAAGTAGCAAAAACAAACAAAACGCATACATAATTCCAGGTCTGTCTGCTGACCTTTATGACTGTCTCCCCACTGTTCCTGGGGGACTCTGGGAACTGACGTCCTAGCCTGAAGTCTATTTTGGGGGTTCCTCGGGGGCTTTGTGGCTTGGCTTTGCTCCCGTGGCTATCTGTTATGTTCCCTTCTTGGTTCTCCCTGCTGTGGGGGATTCAGACCGGACTAACTCCCCTGCGTGTGCCCCCAGCATTGTCCTCCGTCGCGGTATGCTCCAGCGAGGGGTCATTGTCGGCCCTACAGTTCTCTCCCTGCCTTATCAGCTCCAGGTGCAGGGGCCTGAACTCAACCTCTGAACAGGTGCTTCCAGACCAGCCGTATTTACTGAGCTGTCACCTGTGCCCTGAGAGCCTTTGCTTTTTCTGAGCCATTTTTAGGGTCAGCAGAAAGACGGGGCTTTCTACTCCCGTGGGGTCACAGTCGTGGAACCCCACAGAGGCAGCCCCCCCCACCTTCTGTACGTTGTGACTTGCTCTTGGCTGAAACCAGCCCTGACATCAAAGCTGATGTGTGCGCTTTGAGTCAGAAGTGACTCGGTGGCGCTGAGAGCCCGGACAAGGGCACTTGGCCTGGGAAAGACATAAAAATGAGCGAAACCACGGGCTGTCCAGGGCGTCCTGGTTCAGGGCGACCCCGTGTGTTTCAGAGTGGAACTACAGCTAAGGGTTTCTATGCTGTGACCTTTCTGAAGGAGACCCCCAGGACAGTCTTCCGGGGCACCTACCTCAGAGTGGACTTGAACCATCAGCCTGGGGGCTAGTCCTACAATGCTTACCCACGGGGGCCGCCCAGGGATTCCAGCTGGGTGTCTCTAAACCAGCGGGTGGGCGCCTCCCCCACTTCAGTTGCAGCCCTGCAGAGGCAGGCACTTGGGGGTGACGGACAGCAGCTGTGAAGCTGGGTATGAACCAGTGTGGCGGGTTTGGGGGGTGAGGTCAGGGCTGGTACCAGCCAAGAACAAGCCTGTTGACAAGAGGAATGAGACGATGGGGTGCCCATCGGGCCTGGCTGCCGCCTCCTTTGGGGGTCAGCGCCAGTCGCGTCTTTGCCTGAGAATCGTTTCGTATCTTTGTTAGGGAGCTTGATTTCCAAACGAGGACACCCAGAGAGACAGTTCCGGGCGTGCCTGCCCTGCGAGCAGGTCCGCACACGCTGGCTCCGAGGGCGGCTTCCCCAGGGCTCGGGGCGCCCTCCCTGCACCCCACCTCCCCGGTGCGCGTCCCCCAGCAGGCCTAGCTGTCTTGGGCCCAGACCCCCGGAGGGGAAGGGGGTCTACAAGGAGCGTTGGTGGTGCGCCCGTGAAGTGCTCCCTGTGCTAGCCAAAGAGAGGCGGCACATGGGCCCGCCCAGAAGCCTGCGGAAGAGAGGTGTGGCCATCGTCCCCCACCCGCCCACCCCCGCAAGGTGGTAGTGTAGGAAAAACTCTGGGGTGCTCCGCCTGTCTCTGTCTCCACCCTGGGTCTCTCTCAGACCAAACACTGTGAGCATACCTGATGCGGGCCCAGTGGGCAGGGCCCGGTCATGGTCAAGGCCCGGAGGCCCTAAGCAAGGGGGACGCTGTGAAGAGGGCGCCCCTAGGAGGGGAGGCCTGAGAGGGGACAGAGGGAGGGGGCAGGCCCACAGGGACCTGAGTCCCAGAGAAGGCAGATCCCAGGATACTGGAGGTCTGGGGTGAGCACCCCCCCCCCCCCCCCCCCGGGGGGGGGGGGGGCCCCCCCCCCCCCCCCAGTGTGTGTGTGGGTGGTCCACAGCCCAGGTGCTCAGTGCGCTGAGTGCAACCCTGATCCTTACTGCACCGCAAGGGATGCTGTGCGCGCGCCAGACAGCTCAAATCCTGGACGTCTTGGGGATGTTGGGGGAAAGTTCCTGAACCGAGTGGTCCACCCCGGTAGAGGCGGGCGGTTGCCAGCCTCGGTACCCAAACCGTGGAGTTGAGTCTGATGCACAGCAACACTGGAATACATCGCGTTTCCGAGGCTGGACCCCTATGGGGGCAGATCGCCCATTTCTCCTGCGGAGCCGCTGCTGGGTTCGAACCCCTGGCCGCTGGCCCGGTTAGCAACCCCAGAAAAGAACCATAGTGCGGGTGTGGGTGGCCCTGGGTCCTGGCACAGCCCACAGATAGTTTCTAGCGTCTGTTGAGACCCCTTTCCTGTCTCCCCAGCCATCCTTCTCTGAGGGCAGGTGTGGGGGAGAAGACAGACTCAGAATCCCACCTGAGGCTGTATTAATATGCACCTGATGTGATGGGGGGTGCAGGGACCCTGGAGGCCAGTGTGAGGAGCTGACTGCCCACCCAGAAAGGTGCTGTGGACCCTGTCGCTCTCACCCACTGGCAGAAACCTGAGAGGCTTGGGGGTGGGGCTGTTTGCAGACTGGCTGGGAAGATGCAGTCTGCAGCCTTGGGATGACATAGTTGTGGGGAGACCCCCCTTCGCAGCTGCACATGGAGCTCTAAATCTACAGGTGGAAATTCCAGAAGCCGCTCCGCCCTTCCCGTGGCCTTGAGACACCCACCTCTACCAGGCCTCCAGTCCCCGGTACCCAGGGCTGAGCCACTGCCGGCCAGGAACACCCATGCTAGTGCTGCTGGCCTGAGTCCCCCCAAACTCCCCCGTGCAGGGGGGCGGGAAGATGGTTTCTAAGGATCTGACTCTAAGCTGTAAACGTGGACTCCTTAATCAAACAATAGTTTAGCTCTCCTAGTCACAGGGGGCTGGTGGTGCAGCGGGTTAAGCGCTGGCTCAGAGCCATACTCGGCAGGAGAAAGGTGTGGCTGTCTGCTTCTGCTCCCTACACCCCACGGGGGTAGCTCCATTTAAACTGAGTTGCTGTAGGTCGGCGTGGACTTGATGACAGTGGGTTGTTTTTTGAGTCCCGGAGAACTTGGGCGGACTGCAACTGGCGTGTTCCTTGCAGTTTGGAGTCACCAATAGGTGTGGGTCAGCAGAAGGGGCCAGGTTCCAGCCGCTGGGCTTCATCTCCGGGCCTCGACTTCCCTCTGCTGGCCATCTCCTGGTATTGCCGCGCATGGCCCACTACTCAAGAGCCATATTCTACCAAGAGCTGGAAACGTGGGGCTCAGAATGGACAATGGTTTCTGCCAGCCACACGGGGACACTCAGCGAGGCCCCTGCCTCCCCATGAGCCAGGTCAGTCCTCTGCAAACCTATAGGAAGGCACTTTCTCTGGTCACTGGTGTCTGCCTCACTTGTGCACGTGGGCCTTCGGTTAGGCCTCTGGGTAATTCTGGTGCACAGCCGTTTGAAAACCAGCTATTTAGGGATCTCTCGTGTTTAAAAGGTGCCCTAGTGGCGTTGTGAGTGTTGGGCTGCGATCTGCAAGGTCAGCAGTTCGAAACCACCAGTCTCTCGGTGGGAGAAAAATAGGCTTTCTACTCCCATAAAGTGTTGGAAACTCAGAGGCAGTCTGCCGTGTCCAGTAGGGTCACTATGAGTCGGCATTGACTAGATGGCAGTATTTGGGGTTTGGGTTCTATTTTCCAGGCGCCTTGGTGGTACACTGGGTTAGGAGGGGGGCTGCTAAAAGCCAGCACTGTAACCATCTCTGTTCTGGTTTATCGGCGCCCTGCGCACGCGTTGGGTTGCAAACTATAAGGTCCTTTCCAGGCCACCAGCCATTCTTTGGGAGCAAGCAGAGTGTTCTCTGCTCCTGACTTGGCTGCCTGCAGTAAGCAGAAGCCAGCCCTCTCTGGGGAGACAGTGTGACGCGGTGCCTCCAGTTTTCTCTAGCACGCTTTATAAGCCAGGTCTAACGGTCAGAACTCATTAGGCAGTTTCAATGCTGTTGTCGGTCAAGCTGACGACTGACTTCTCAAGGGAGAGAGTGGAAGGTGAAGGATGATGGAACATCTACAAAGTGTTGAGAGAAAGAAGTCTGTCACACTAAAATGCCCGGTGAAAATTCCCTTCAGAAACGGAGAGGCGAGGTGATGGTGGGTTTCAATGAGCAGTGACGTGTGAGCTCAGAGACCGCGTTCCACTCCCAGTACCGGCCTGTGTTCTGTCTTTCACCAAGAGGTGATCTCGGGGGACAGTTTGTGTTCAAAGTTTAGTGTCTGGTCTCCACTGGTCCGGTGAGTCTGCCCTCAGGAACATGAGCTTTATTCTACACTTGTTTCCTGTTCTATCCATGATTCAGAAATCTGAAAAGCACTCATTGTTTTACGGTTTGGTTCAAGTGTTTTTGTTTTCATCCCTTCCCCATTTAGTTTCTGGGCCTGGAAAGACTTACTTGCTCAGTCCCATGCCCATGCAAGCAACAGACATTAATCCTTCTGCGTCACCCACCGGCCCAACGATTCAGGTGGCCCTGCACCACACTCTGTGAAGGAGCTACCTGAGCAGCTCAGACCTCTGGTCACCCCAGCCCTGTGATGGCAGGTGCTGAGAGTGGTGTCACTGCTGTCCCTAGAACAGCCTCCCAGACCCAGCAAGTCCCTGAGTCTCAGTCACCAGGGGCATCAATGAGCAGCACTGGGAGTGAGAAGAGAGGCTGGGGACCGGGGGAGGGGGGGGGAGGGGAGAGCAGGCCCACCAGTCCTCCATGTCGGGTGACCATCAGCTGACACACAGCTCAGCACACTGCCTGCTGGGAGGGCTTCTCGGCGCCACCGTGGCTGTGTGCTGTGCCTAGTCACTCTCAGAGGATGCTTGCGGGTCCTGTTTTGTCCAGCCCTCCTTGGTGTCTCTTGGTTTCCTCAGGACGCC
Organism: Echinops telfairi; assembly: GCF_000313985.2. NCBI lineage: Eukaryota > Metazoa > Chordata > Mammalia > Afrosoricida > Tenrecidae > Echinops > Echinops telfairi. The sequence goes on from NW_022103968.1 coordinate 9,224,829, forward strand.
ACACGAGCCTAGGGCCGGTCCCGAGTTCAGTCCTGGCCGCAGTAGGTCTCCCTCCCCCGCCCACAGCACAGACAGAGTGGCACGCGAGCCTGCAGGGAACCTTCTTTTTATTTCTCACCTGCACATCCTAGCCATTTACATTCTTAGCGTGATTTCTAAGTCAATGCTCACATATTTATTTCAGCCATGGGAGGACACACTGAGCAGAGAGACTGGAGAAGCCAGGCCACTGAATGTCGCACGAGGGGTGAACCCCACAGCACCCCTGGGACAGAGCAGGAAGCTGAAGACATGCTCCGGAGCCGAGACGACACCCAACCCAGGACACAGCCAGCTCAACGCTTTGTCCACCGCTCAGACACCGAGAACAAACCTACCATCTTTCCACTGCACTTTCTGGAATGGCCTGTCTGCCCCTCTGGGTGTGGGCTGCGTCTCCAGACACGCACGAGACTGAAGAACAAGCCACCAGCTAATCTCACCACAGCCTCTCCCTGCGGCCTTCAGTGTGGGCCCGAGAAGGCAGGTCAGTCTCCTAACTCTTAATTAAAAAAAAGGAAGAAGGAATTTCCAGGGACTCATAATGCTCCCCTTCTACCATGTATAAAAGGTTCTACGTGTTCAGTCGTCCGCGCTGGCGTGTCCTCTGCAGGGAATACGAGATGCAGGGCTGGCGTCTCGCTGGACAGGCTCATAGTCTGCCGTGCACGCATTTGGACAAACGGCCCCCAAAGGCCCGCTGAGGAGCAGATGCACTGCAGGGTCAGCCTGGCCGCCTCCTCTTCCTCCACAGGGCTGTGATGATGCCCACAGTCAGGCTGGCCTCGCCCCAGCGGCTCCCACGGTCAGGTACTCCTGGCCCGATTGGCCCCTCACTCCTCCATCAGCTCTTCCTTGTGGCTCTCCAGCTCACCCAGCAAACCTCTGCCCGCGGCTCCAGCTTTGGAGGCAAAAAGAGCAGCCCCCTGCCTGAAGCCCAGGTTCCTCAGACTCCGGGCGTAGTCTGCGGAGACGGCGGAGATGAGCTTCTGTGAACCTCAGTTAAGGGCCAGCTCCTCTCAGGAAGGGAGGCAGCTCTGCCTGGCTCGTCGGG
>NW_022103968.1:9226026-9295318 GCF_000313985.2 Echinops telfairi
GGCTCTCTAGGGGAGCGAGTCTCAACCGAGGGTTTCCATCAGGTCGTGGTGTACCACCCCTGCTAAGACTCTGCCTGTCCCCCCACATTCTCACAAGATCCCAGCCGATTCCTAGTGATCCTGTGCCTGCAATGCACAAGGTGCTGGGGAGCCTGCTGAAAGACGGATACCAGCTCGGCTGTCGGGGTGCAAAGCCCTGCGCAGCACGTGGCCGGCAGAGGTCAGGGCCTTCCTCTGTCTGTGCTCGGACCCGTTCCTGACATGGCCCAGCAGGTGCTGAGCTGTCCCACAGCCCACCCCTTTGTGTCTTGACCGCCAGGGATGAGCTGGAACTTCTAGAGGAAGACATGGCTTCCTGTTCCTGGGATGACTTACGGCCCAGGTCCCTGGGGGTCGGAATCCACTCGAGGGCTGGGAGTTAGTAGACCTTGGGCACATTTGAGTTTTGAATTCATTCTTCTGTAAATAGACCAAATACGTGGACATGCACAAATGAGGCCACGGTGGATCCAAGCCCCTGAGGCCTGCAGAGACCGTCTCCTAGCGACCTACCGGACGGCAGAACTGCCCCAGGGCGTTTGTGGGACCTCACATCTTGACCAGAGCACGAAGGCTCATCTGGCGGCTAGAAGGTTCACACGGTCGTAGGCCAGCGCATAACCCGCTGTCAGCAGACTCCCCTATAAGGGGGCACTGCCAGCAGGAGCAGCCGGGGGCCGCACGATCACACGCCTTCCCAGGGAAAGCTGGGCCTGGGGCCACTGCAGGGAACATGACAATGTGGGCTCCAGAGACTGTGACCCTTTACAGCAGGAGGAAGCCTCATCTTTCTCCTGAGAAGCGGCTGGGAGTTTGAACTGCGGACCTGTGGTGAGCAGCCCAGCGCGGCCCCAGTCTCACACTAGGGACCTGCCTCATCACGGTGTGGCCCCTGCCTTTGCCGAGCAAGGAAGAGGGAACCTCACACCCGATGGGGGTCTTCCTCCTTGGAAGACTCACCCCTGCAAAGGATATCGGTCTCTTCATTGACGTCCAGGGTGCCGTACTGCAGACAAGCTTCCACGAACAAGGCCGCTCTGTCAAAGTACCTCATGCTGCCAAACAGAGCACATGGGGTTGGCCTTCCTGGCTGACGGTCCACTTCTACAGGAAGACGTGGGCACGCCTCCCCGGAACCCGCACCTCTGCACCCATCGGTCTCCCTCCCAGCCCCAAGACCGCTCTTCCCCTGGCTTTGCTGATACTCAGGGAGCAGAGCACACAGAAACCTACATACTACAAACGCTTAACACTTCGTAATGTTCCACCCTTGCCACTAGCTGCTATCACCTTCCTGGTTGCTCTACTAGAAGCTGACGCGCCTCAATCCCTAGAGACCTGACAGACAGTTCTTTTGTCATGGGGGGTTAGGTCTAATGCGCATGCTGGTGGGAAACACCGCTGCTCCTAGACCACATGAGGATGGAACTGCAGGGGCTCCCTCCTCCTCAGGGCTTCGAAGAACCGCAAGCTCCCTCCCTCCCTCGGCCCTGGCCACAGCCATCCACCATCCACCGGCAGAGCCTGTCGGCGCAGCCACGGGGCCTCGACAGATACCTGTGGAGCGTCTCAGCCACGCTGGCGAAGCAGCCCAGGGAGAGCAGGATGAGGAGGGCCTTTGACTTCTGGTTGACTTGTGGCGAGCAGAGATGGTCGATCCAGCGCTTCAGGACATCGGCACACTCTTCAGAGTTCAAACGGACCTGAGAGGGTAAGGGAGACATGCCCCACAACGTGAAGAAAAAGCCCATTCACACCCAACGGCCTTGACTCCGCGGCAAGGATGCTGGGTCCTGCCCTGCCGCTCAGCTGCTGCTCACGGTGGTGGTGACACTGGCCATGACTGTGGGCTCGCCCCACCGCGCAGAGAGGAGGACTTGCTCTCACTTCACCGCTACCGCTGCAGGCCCTTGTCTCGGTAAGCAGCCACCCTGCTGGTCTGGGACTGACCTCACTCCCATGGCTCCATTTTGGACCCAACAATAGGGTGTCGCTAAGGAGAACAGTGATATAGGGAGGTGTGCCCACCTTAGGCTAAGTATTTGCCCAAGCAAGGACACAATTTTTGGGGAGGAAGCGGAAAAGGGAAACAAAGTATGGAGCAACTGAGCAATGGGAAAACAGACCTGCTCAGCCAACCCTCACAGATTCCAAAAGACCAACAACAAAATCACTGCCATCAAGTGTATTCGGACGCCTAGCGACCCACAGGACCGAAGAGGATGCCCCCCACCCCAGGTTTCCAAAGCTGTCAAACTTTACGAGAGCAGAAAACGGTGGGTTTGAACTGCTGACATTGTGGTTAGCAGCCCAATGCATCCCCACTGCGCCACCAGGGATCCTTCCAACAAACACAAAACCCCACTACCACTGAGTCAATGCCAATTCATAGTGCCCTACAGGACAAGGTAGAACTGGCCCTGTGAGTTTCCAAGACTGTAATCCTTGACAGGTGTAGGAAACCTCATCTTTCCCCCAAGGAGCATCTAGTGGTTTCAAATTGCTGGCTTGCAGTTATTAGCCTAATGTGTAACCACTATGCCACCAGGGCTCCTTATCCTTCCTCAATTCACAACAGTTTTACACACACACAGAAGTGTAACCGCCGCTCATGAAGAACAGAAGTGGGTGAGAATTACAGGCCAAATGGCACTTCCAACTCAAGCCTAGTCCAGCTGAACGTTGCCACCCACCGGTGGAAAGGACCTACTTTTGCGAGCCAGGCTGCCCGGTTCCACTCGCCGTAGGTCTGCAGGTAGCGGCAGGCGTCTGCAGCCTTGTCGATCAAGCAGAGCAGCTGCACACCCTCTGGGAGAAAACACAGCAGCGGGGTGGCACATCAGCGAGAAGTCAAACTACAGCTGCACATGGCCTGGCCCTGCGCCTCCGGGAACTGCTCTTGACCCAAGGATCAAATGGAGTTCTCTGCCAGCACTATGCCAAGAGAGCCCAGCTGCAGCTCTATCCCGGGCACCCAAGTTTTCCAAGGGTGCTCTGATCCCAGTCTGCAGTCCGGGCATCATGACCAACAGTGGCCCATTCACTTGTAAAGTAGGAGTGAGAAAGTGGCCTGGCAAAGACTAGCAAGAACATTTTGATTTTCCTCTGCACATGTAAACAGAGAGGCAAGTCTCCCTAAGGCCCCTGAGGACGGGTCTGCTTCCCGGGTTCTGATGGAGGTCCCCACCCCCACCCCCGAGGGACAGGCCTCACCTGCCAGCTTGCCGTTGGCGATCATGTTGGTTGCCACCAGCTTGATGGTGCTCTGCGAGGGCCCCGAGGAGGTGACGGTGGTGACCAGACAGGCTTTCAGGGAGTCGCAGTAGTAGTGCTGGTTGTCTGAGCTGGTCTCCAGCAGCAGCTGCACCGCCCGGTCTGTCTGAGGGGGAGATGCTTGCTCTAGACTCAAGGACACCCGCCCTCAGCGCCACCGCGCAACCCCCAGCAGGGAACGCTGGTGCCTACAGCTCACGGAAGAGTCTGGCCTCGAGAAGGGCCCTCGACAAGGAAGGGACGAGCATAGCACCGGCGAGACACACGGCACTCCCCCAGGTCTGCGATGCTGCCCGCACCCCCACCATCATGACCCCGTTCTACCTTACGACTCTGGCTAGACCCGAGCATGTGCACTGATACAAACAAAAGCTCTTGACACACAGAATCCAGGACACATAAACCCCTCAGGACCAATAATGAGAGCAGCGATACCATGAGGAAGGGGGACAGTGCGGGGACAAACAATAGGAACGTGGGCAAAGGGAGACAGTGTAAAATATGAAAATAAAAGTAATTTACAAATTATCAAGGGTTTTAGAGGTGGGGGAGGGAGGGGAAAAGAGGAACTGATACCAAGGGCTCAAATACAAAAGAAAATGTTTTGGAAACGATGATGGCAACATCTGTGCTTGATACAATTGATGCATGGATTGCTTTAAGAGCCCCCAATAAGATGATTTATTAAAATAATAAAAAAGCAGCACAGCCCTGGAATGTTTTGCCTGCCCACACAAAGACGGACCCAGAGAGCTCCATGCAGCTCTGCCTACCCATGGCACACCGCTGCTTCGTCGGGCTCATGGGGCTGCTCTGCTGCCTTTGCCCCAACAGTGAGACACACAAACCTCAAGTACATGGGGAGGGCCACAAACACCAGCAGATTCCCCCTGCCTTTGCTTTCTGACAGACCCAGTGGCCCCGGAAGGGCTCCCTTTGCACTCACTTCCAGGGGAGGTGTGTGTGGACCTGCCTGCAGCCCCTCCCGGGGGACGCACCTGGCCCAGGAGAAGGAGCTGGTCTGTGCACTTCCTGGTGTGGTCGTAGGTTGACCGTTTGACTTCCTGGAGGTTCACCCTCTCCAGCTGGAATTTCTAGAAGGGAAGAAAAGAACACAGCTGGACTGTAAGATTCTGGATGACTTATAAGAACACTGTAAGAAGTGTCCCTTTTACCTGAACTTGACAGAGAACCAAGGCAACAGAAATCCAGCCGCTGAATACAATTAAAAAGTTAATGAGGGAAGTGTTTGCCTGCTTCTGGAAACTGGTACTTGAGAGCTAGATGAGAAAAAAAAACCCCAAACAAATCTTAAGTGTAGTGAAGTCCTCAAAAAATCACACAACTTCTCCCTGCGGATTGGTTCCAATGCAGAGAGGCCCTGCAGGCTGAGCAGCTCTGCCTCGCAGGGTTCCACTGCTGTGAGCGCTGTGAGCTGACCGCCTCTTCTTCCTCCCTCGGGACTGCGGCTGGGTTTGACCCGCTGACATTTCAGTAGCTGCCCAGTGCTTACCCACCATGCCACCAGGGGTCTTTTTGAAATGCTCTGAGATCCCACCACTTCATAAACCCACAATGGCAACTTCAAACGCAGGGAACGAAATCTGCGCTGATGAACTTTCAAGTCAGGTCTTTGGGTCTGACTGTGCAAGGGGCTGATTTCCATTACAGGGCCCTTAACTCGGTCAGAAAGCTCCCCGGATTCGTTGTAGGGACACTCAGTCCAGCTGGCGGTCTGAGGGCTCTGCACCCAGAAGCTGCTCTACCTGAAAATAGCCATTTTCACAGAGGACGTCGTAGCACATGTCCAGGGGGTTGTTCACTTTGTCCCGAGGAGCAGCCTCCTGCCGGTCCTGGGAGAAGCTGTGCAGGTAGTGGGCGGCCACCGTCCAGAAGTGCAGCTCCGACTCGTCACCATAAAGCCTGGAAAGAGGGCTCTCATTACAGGCTCCCACAGCACGGCCTGGACAGGCTTCCCAGGGGAGCCCGAGGCCAGAGACCACCTGGGTCCCTGGCTCAGGGTCTGGCTGTCAGCAGGCAGGCTGTCAGCCCTGCCCCCAGGTTGCCAAGAGCACCAGGCCTGGCTGCACAGTGCCTCAGACCTCAGAGCTCCCTGCTCTGGGATCAGTTCAACACTGCCATCTCAGGGCAAGTCTTACATGGTTTGTGTGAAAACAGACTCATTTCTATAGGTGCCCAAACTTTCAACAGAATGCTAGCCAACAGAATCCAACAAAAACAGCCAATGCAAACCACCATAGAAAGAAAACACAGGCTAAGTACCATATAACTATGTCAATTGATGCAGAAGATGCATTTGATAAAATTCAGCATCCACTCTTGATAAAAACACTCAACAAAATATAAAGAGAAGAAAAACCCCTCAATATAATAAAGGTCAAATATGCAAAACCAACAGCTAGCACCTCGTTTCATGAAGAGAAATTGAAAACATTCCTCCCTCTACAGGGTTGGCACCACTCTTATTTAACATAGTCCTGGAAGTCTGAGCCAGAGCTCTAAGTCATCAAAAAGATGTTAGAGGTGTCCACATCGGCACAGAAGAAACCAAACTACTTGCAGATGATAGAATCTTATATACAGAAAACCCCAAAGATTCAATTTTAAAAATTGCTAGAATTAATTTTAAAAATCTGGCAATGTAGTAGGCTATCAAATCAACATACAGAAATCAGTTGGATTATCTCATCCATTAAAGATAACTCTGAAAAGGAAGTTAAAAGGATACCACTTATGATAACTATTTAAAAGTTAAAATATCTAAAAATGAATCTTACCAGAGAAACAAAATACATATACAAAGGAAACTATAAAATACTTCTACAAGAAACTGAGACTTACACAAATGGAAGAATGCTTCAACATGCTCCTGGATTAGTATAGTGAAAACGTCAATATTACCAAAAACATTTATCATATTCAATGCAATTCTGATCCAAATACCAGCCCAATTCTTCAAATAAATGGGAAAAACTAATCACCACCTTTATATGGAAAGGGAAGAAACCCAGAATAAACAAAACACTATCAACAAACAAAAACAAAGTAAGAGATCTCTCACTCCCAGATTTTAAGACATAGCCATGGAAGATCAGTGGATTAGAACAGGAACTCAGAAATGTAACCAAGTCCCGAGAGACACCTGATCTTTGATAAAGGACTTGAAACATATTAGATGGGCAAGAGACGGTCTTTTCACTAAGCGGTGCTGGAACAACTGATCCTTCACCTGCAAAAGAATGAAACAGGACCCACACGCCACATACGAAACGAACTCAAGATGATCAAAGGCCTAAATATGATCACAAGAACCATAAAGACTGTCAGTGAAAAACAGGGACACATTTAAGGGCCCTGATCCTAAGCACAAAGACACTGCCGAATACAGTAAAAATAAACACACGGTAGAAGACAAAGTAAGGACCAGAGCCTTCTACAAATACACTTAGCACACCAAAGACTTCTTCAAGAGTCAAAAAGAACAGAGACTGGGAAAAATATTTAGAATGATGCATCAGACAAAGGGCTAATTTTAAGAATCTACAGAAAAGTATAACACCTTAATAAAATACAAATAACCCAATCAAAAAATGGGCAAGAGATGAACAGATAATTTGCTAAAGATGATATTCAGGCAGCTAATAATCACGTGAAGAAATGTTCACGTTCATTCACCATAAAAGAAATATAAATTAAAACAAGGAGGTACCACTTCACACTGACACTCAGCAAAATTAAAAAAAAAAAAAAGAAAATAAATGCTGGAAAGGATGTGGAGGATTGGATGAAAACGCTCAACCTTTGCTGGTGATATTTTAGAATTGTACAACCACTGTGGAAATCAGTATTGTACTTCCTATACCTCATGATCCTACACCTCTCTACTGGCCTACTTGGTATATGCCCTCAAGAAATAAAGCACAACACACGAACAGACACCTGCACACCTGTGCTTACTGTAGCAGTTTCTGTCAGAGTAAAAGCTGGAAACAATCAAAAGCCCTGACTACAGAGGAATGGACATTCACACAATGGAATGGTATCCGCATCCTGGCAAAACAAGGAGGAGTCCGTCAAAGTCCTTCAGACACGGACAGAACGAGAGAACATTGTGCTCAGCAAAGTTAGTCAAGCTCAGTGATGAATAAATATTCGGTGGCACAAAAATAAATTTGTTTTCATGCTAAAGGATAAGACTTTAAAGACTACAACAAGGGGGAGAGGGGAAGGACAGGAAAGGAGGGGGCAAGGATTTGGGGGACGCCACATTGTGAAAGGGGAGTTAATGGGATACTGTCCCTGATTTGATGAGATGGGCTATACAACTACATAGAACATGTTTTTCTTTGTATTATATTCCACAAACACAAGGGAGTAAATACATGTATATAAATAAAAGCACATAAACACATAAAGTTAACTTAAAGAGAGCCCCTTAAAGACCCTCTAGGTCCCTGACCCATCAGGAGGGAAACCAAATTGAAACAGACTTGGATTCTTTTGTGACATACAATTAGGTTTAAAGTCAGTAAGACTGACCCATCTGCGTCTGGGCGATGCTCGACCTGACATGCCATCAGCACACCTTTCGCACTGGACAACGTGCTCTGGGGAGGGGTGAGCAGAGAAAGCACACTGAGACCAGCCTCCTAGGGAGCAGTAGCAGGAAGGGCTGCTCCAGGCCTCGGGTCTGCAGCAGGACTGGACTGCAGGGGCTCCTCTCTGCAGCAGAACTCGGGTCCAAGTGAACCCAGGGCCCTTCCTGCTTGCTGTTTAAAATGCCAATTTCAGAAAGCGGGTGGGAGGGTGCCCCTTCATTAAAGATTGGCTTCAGGCTTGGATCTCACATCCACGATCTGTATTCTCTTCTGTTTGCATGAACGCAAACTCCCTGCCTCATGTTGATTCGGACCCACAGCGGCTCTACAGTACAAAGGACAGCTGGCCCTGAGGGTTTCTAGGGCTGTCAGTCTGTACGAGTAGAAAGCCTCCTCTTTCACAGAGCTGGTGGTCTCGAACTGCTGACCTTGCAGTTAGTGGCCCAACTTGTAACTCACTATGCCTATATACAAAATTAGCTGTAAGTCAAATCTAAAGGAAAAAGGGATCTCTTTTCCTAAAACCTCAAAGTCTGGCCTCAACTACAGCCCCTTAGAGGTATGAGCAAACTAGGAAGTCTGTGTCTGGTAAGGGCGCCTCCCCGAATGTTACCTTGAGACGAGCAGGCACCTCTGCACGAGGGTGAATCCTGGGTCCAGCAAGAGCTTCTTGATGTCACTGCAGGAAGGGATCAAGAATGCAAGGAGATCACTTTGGAATGGGAAGATTGCACTCAAATAAAATGAAAGCCTTGCCGTGACTCTGAGACTAAGCCCAAACTTCATGGGGCTTCCCAGGTTTCAGAATTGGGGAAGTAGTATCGCCACTCTACCTGAGGAGCCCGAGGTGCTGGGCTGGGCTCACATCCCTGTACAGTTCAATCTTGTTACCTACATAGACTGTCCATATACCGAGATATGAACACCGTGCCCTAGACATGCACGGGGCCTTCAAAAAGCTCGTGGGAAATGGCACTGAGGACAGCATCTTCCCACGAACTCGTGCAGCGAACCCCTGGGAGGAACTAGGGCGCCATTAGGGACAATTATTTGGCTAAGCCATCAGGAACAGGGCATACTTCAGAGAAGGCGCGACTGCAAGTTTCCTTCTGAAACGACTCAAAGGCTCATGATGTTTTTTAATTCTATTGATTAAGTGACCAATGAAACATTCCCTTACGGTTAATTCCTTCGCTATCAGAACCGCGTGTGATAGACTCTGTCTAGATGATGGCCGTTGGCTGTGCTCCCCAAGAGCTCCCGCAGACCCGGTTTTTCTCGTGGGGCTGCAGTCTTAGTCCTGTCCCAGGCTCTAGGGCACACACTCATTTCTGTGCACACTGCACACACCGGGCCGACACAGGTACCTGATCAGAGGCAGGGAGAGGCCACACAGGCAGCTCCCAGGGACAGTGACAGCCCCTGCTGTGTCGTTACCAACAGACGCACTGTTCAGAAACCTAGTACATGGAAATAAGCTCTCTGAATAGAACGTGCTCTTCTCGGGCTGCAACCATTTCCCCAAAGGCAACTCATCTTAACCATCGGCCAGCTCTGTGATGGCACTTTCCTCTCAGGCCTCCATCTTCAAAGAAAGCAGACTGAGCGCTTACTTGGACAGTGAATTCAACTGCTCTTGAATGAGAGTCTTTATTTCTTCGTTTTCGGGATAATCACTGCAGAGAGAAAAATTTGAATGAGTTCATGATCTCTTTATTGAAAATCATTTATTCCATCTCCAGAAACAGTCAAAGGTCATGGTAACCCAGAAGCAGCCTGTTCGAAGTCCCTGGCTGAACACTAGGCTTCTGATCAAAATAGTAACATTGTACTCAGAAATCTGCCAATCAGCCTGCATGTCTGCTCTTACCTCACTGAGTCAAGACAACACAACACACAACGGGAAAACAAAGTTCCTGCTCTTCAAGACACAGGAGAACTACAACATCTACATTCATTTAAATTAGGGCCTGAAGCCCTGGTGGAACAGTGGGTTATGCATGTGGGCTACTAACCCCAAGGTCAGCTGTTCAAAGCCACCAGCTAGCTACCCCTTGGGAGAAAAATGAGGCTTTCTACCCCTTAAAGAGTTACAGTCTCAGAAACCCACAACAGCAGGTCTGCTCTGTGCTACAGGGTCACTGCGAGCCAGAACCGATTCGATGGCATGAGCCTGGTGTGGGTTTGGTTAAAGTAGGGCCTCAGGCACCATGGTGATATAAGGGCTAAGGGCTAGCTGTCCAATTGGAACCCCTCCGAGGTCTCCAGGGGAGAAAGCCCTGACCACATGCTCCTGTCAAGACTGACACCCAGTTCTCCTGGCACTGGGGGCTGTTATGAACTGGACCCCAAACAAAGGAGGAGCTGAGCCACAATGGAACGACTCTACTCCTCTTCTGTGGAACCCACCCCCCACTGCAACTCGCCACTCTGCCTGCCCCGTGTCTACCGTGCACAACACTGGGGCCAGCTTGGTCCACATCTGGAAGTTGAGCATTGCTCCACGGCAGAAAGAGGCAGCTTTCTGCTCCCATGGGCACTGACAGCCTTGGGAGCTCACAGAGGCAGGTCTCTGTCCTGTAGGGTCCCTACGAGTCAGAATCCACTGGACGGTGGGGGCCCATGAAAAGGGTGGCCTCTGTGACCACTCCTTTCAGTAAGAAGGCAGACACCGAGTCAGAGCTAAGGCAGCCCACTGAGGCCACTTTCACGCAGATCCAGGGGTGGTGCCCATGCCACACTGGGCCTCCATCTGCCCTGGCCACTCATCCTTCTCCTAGTGTGGACAAGCTCCCACTCAAGACCGTGGAACAGACACAGCCACCAAGAGCAGCAGACGCCGCCCACCACAGCTGCCTCACACACCCACGCCGCCAAGAGACGGAATGCAGAGGCCTACAGGAGGCACAGCCTCACCATCAGCATGACGCTGGCACCAAGGTCACCACTGATTTCCGCGGTGTCTTCCAACCCCCCAGGAGATCATGAACAGAAAACAAGAATGGGTGGGAAACTACTTACACTTGAAAAATGTCCAGAGAACACTGTCCATTCCAAGGCTGGTGCAGTAAGAAGGCTTTCAAGGCCAGGGAGGCCCTGGGAACCAGGAGATATGGGCACCACACAGGCTCTAGGAAACAAAGGGTTGACTTCCTTAAACAAGGCCTCAGGCTGTTCACGGACGAGCCGGCAGGGGACAGTGCAGACACTGCACAAGGGATCAGGCTCAGGGGGAGGCAGGCAGGGGAGAGCCCACAGGTCCCCACGGCGTCCCACCTGACAGGGCCTCCCCCTCTGCGTCCCATCTGATGGGAGCACCCCCACTGCGTCCCACATGCGCTTCAGAGTTCTTCTGCAAGCCCTCCCTTTCTGTACTTCTCTCTCCCGCAGGGACCTCAGGGCCCCCAACTGGGATCTATTGATTAACGAGTCCAGGATGTAGTGTGCTACAGACCGCCTTGGGATCCTGGCAGCAGTCAACTACTCACAGAGAAACGTCAACTCTTTTGTCCTCAGAACACTAGCCTCAAAAGACTCAGGGCTCTATATTTAAGAGTTAACTTGAATTACTTCTGCATCTGGGGCCCTGGTGGCCCAGTGAGCTTGACTGGGCTCTAACAAGGTCAGTAGTTCAAAACCACCAGCCACGCTGAAGCGGCGGTGGCATTCTCCCACAAAGATCTCGAGGGCCCAGGAGCAGTTCACCTCTGTCCTGTAAGGTCGATTCAATGGCAGTGAGCTTGGCGTGAACTTGAATGACCTCTGTGGTGTGCTATCAATTTGTTATAGTTAGGTTGAGTTGTTCCTTGTATGCAATTTTAGGGTCCCTTGTATTTATATTTTTGAATTCTTACATTTAAAAAAAGCAAGCTCAGAGAAGTTCCTTCCTATCCCCATACCCGCCCCCTTCCTATCCATTTCCTATTAATAACAAGTGACTAGTTTCTGGAATATTCTGGTGTGTATGTTTTGGTAAAATAAACACACACATTTGCGCATGGCTTATGTATTATATTTGTGTGTCCTCCTACCACACTATGATACACAGGGACTATTACACATGTTCCACTTACACATGGTTCCTGGAAGTCAGCCCCTAGGACTGCACAGGGATCTCTCCTCTGCAGGGACAGAGGGCTCTGCACCATGCACGTGGTGAACCTTCGCCTCGGGTTGGTGCTGACAGCTTCAGGCACATGTTGGTCATGGGAATGAGGAATACCAGGTGAGGCCATTGGGTTCAAAATAAAATGCTCTGCAGTTTGGGTCAATGTAGCATATTCCTTCTTCCAGGCTGTCCCAGAGCAAAGGAGCACAGTCCCTGCTTCCTCTCAGCTGCCGACACAACTGAATTTTGTATTTTCCTAATCACAAATAAAGCATCTTGTCATATGATGTTGAAGGGTGGTTGTGTGTTTTCCCTAGAGATGCCCAGTTTTCCGCTTGTATATGACGTTGCTGGTGATATATTTTGCTGTGGAAAGCATTTTTCTCTGAAAGTTCACTCAATAATTTAGCTCTGCTTATAATCCACTGGGATTTTTAGTCCTCACACACAGGCTGTTGGGGAAGCACGTGTTTGGAAAGAATGAGAGCCAATGAGCACTAGAACCTGGGGTGGGTCACAGTCCAAGACGGAGGACATTAGAGCCATCGAGAGCTGTGTGCCCTGGCCATGCATGAGCCAGAAGATCTGCTGCAGAACTCTGCCACTCGGGACATGGCGTGGGGTGACTTCAAAGGACCGACGGTGGGAAAGCTGCACAGAGCACCATCCGAAGACCAGCAGCTCTCCCAGGCCAGCATCCCGGCCTCTAGTGAGCGCTCTGGCTCCCCTACCCACTGCTCTGCACACTGACAACCCTCCCAGCAGAGGGTCAGACTCCACTGACTGACAGCACCCCGCACGACAGAGCAGGCTGGGATCTACAGAAGCGGACCACCCCATCTTTCTTCTGGTGAACAGCTGGGGGGTTCCAACCGGGGACCCTCTGGTTAGCAGCCGAGCACTGTGAGCACTCCACCACCAGGACCCGGGTGCTTAGAAAGCCGGAGCTGGAGAATGCCTGGCACCTGCAGTCACGAGGGCAGGGTCGTGGGTCTCGGTGAGAGCAACACTCCCACCCTCTGAGGACGCAATTTTCTTGAACTCAAGGGTCAGCAGCCGCGGCTGACAGGAAACGGAAGCTGGGGCTCCCTACCGATCCACTCCTGCTCGTCCATCCGGGAGCTCGTGGACTTGAGGGACATCTCCAGGACTCGGATGCACCCGTCGTCCGACGCCAGGATCACTTTGTCCGACGTGCACCAGTCCACGTCCAGGATCCGGAAGGTCACGTTCCTGCCACTTCGTAAGCTGCTCACCATCTGGACCTGCAAGAGTCGACCTTGAGGTCAGAGGCGCCGAGAAGGGGACATTGGTTGTCACTCTGAACCCAAAGGTCCCCACCATAGGGAGCCCAGAGAAGCAAGCTGGGTGCTGAGTGCCCTATACTACGGGAACACCAGGGGAACAAAAACTTGTCCTCAGAGACTTAGCCAACCCATGACAGTCTTCACTTCTGAACCAGGAGGACTTGGCAGCAGCAGCCCAGGTGGGCAGCGCTCCAGCCACCTCACTCTCGGGAGCCTACCTCCTTAGTGTCCCACACTTCCACTCCATCGTTGTACATGGTGATTAGCTTCTGGTTTCCTTTCCCTGGGGCGAAGCGGATCTTCCGCACCCAGCTCCGGTGGGTGGGGATCCCCCTGAGGACAGAGCAGAAGACGGACTGAGCCTCACCTCTGCTCTTTCCAGGCCTGACTCGGGGGAACCACAGGACTTTCTGGGGCAGGTACATCCGACAGAAAGCGCTGTCCTTCAGCTGTCCCAGTCAGTCCTTCATCCTGTCCCAGCTCTGGGGTCCCTGCAGCTCCATCTCCTAAGACTCCCCGGGGCGTGGCTCAAGGCCCTTCCTCTCAAGGGACCCGAAGGGCCCAGCTACACTTGGACACCCGATTGATTCGGCCAGTTAGTCACCGGCGCCAAGAGAACCACACTTAGAAAAGGTAAAGTGTTTGCTTTTTTCCCCTCTCTTAACCAAGTAACAAAGTGCCACCATGGCTCGTACCTGGATACTCTGCCTTTTAAATCCCAGAAATTTAAATTTCCATCCATGTCGCCAAGCACTAATGTGTCCCCTTTCCACGCGATGCAGGTGATGCTGCCCATGCTGCCCTAGAAAAAGGACACCCCACACACATGCGTCACTACTGCAGCCGTACTGACCGGGGGACTGCCCAGTGTGGCGGCAAGGAGTCAGACCGACACAATAGTGGCGGCCTTGTTTCTGTCTCCGGCAGGCCAGAGATGGACGTATCCTGACCAGCTAGAGACGGGACGTCAGAGGCTGTGGTGTGACCCTCGCCCTGAGCACCTACAGTCCACACACTTAACTTGGCTCTTTTCAAAAACTGGGGTCTCAAAAATGAGGAGGTGGACTCTGATGGACCATTTCAACATCCCCGTCTCCCACGCGAAGGGCACAAAAGCAGAGAGCTCACCATCTGTGTGTCGCCCCTTTCTGAAGTCCCCTCCTATCATTTGTTTCCGGCAATGGGAAGAGAGAAAGTTTTTAAAAAAGGACTTTGCAGGGTGTCTGGGGGAATGCCGTCAGTTCCACGGCTGTGCATGAGCAGAGCCAGCTGTGGCCCATGGGGGACTGCCTTTCCGGGCACTCGCCCAGCCGTCAGCTGCCACCAGTGAGGAGGGCGCTGTGCAGGCCGGCCTGCAGCTCCTGCTGCTTCCTTCTCGCTCCCACTGGGACACGGGCCCTGGATGGCGAGGCCCCAGTGTGGAAGTGCCACTCCACTACCAACCGTGTGCAGGAGCCACCTCGGAAGGGGACCCTCCTGGCCCGTTTAACTGCAAGTACCTGCAGCCCCGCCAGCATGAGGACTGGGGCCTCGTAAAATAAGCAGCCGTCTGTAGACTACTTTAAATATAACATGATGGCATCAACGTATAGTTTACTTCATTCCATCACCTCATGCTGACACTCAGCCAGTTTGCACTGCGTCAATAAAAGTTGTTAATAAAAACCGCATGAGAGATGCATGCTGACAAACAACTCAAGAAGCTGAGCTCAAGGACTCCCCGGGCCATGGAAACCAGAAGAGACACTGGTAGACGTGGACACCACTGCACTTACAAACTGACCACTGTGGCCCAAAATACTAGACGGTCAGTCCAACGCTCAGATGCGGCCAGACAGGAAGGGTTCTACCATGTGGCCGGGCCAGGGGACCATGGGAAAGGCACTTATCCTCCCTGAGTTCAGCGGGGGAAACAGAGACCCCTGAGGGATGGCTGTGGGGATGAAAAGCAAGAGCGAACGATCAGAGCCGTGAGGACAACTGTTCTTGGCCCCTATGGTGTACGCATGATCTTTGGAAGTGACCTCTCCCAAGGAGAGCAGCTTACTGACACTGAGCTCTTCCAAAAGAGCTTCCCACCCCGCACTCCGGCTCCCTGGGTATGGAGGGCTGCACTCACATCTGGCGGGATCCGGGCGCTGTCCTTCACCGAGTTGCCCTCCACGGTGAGGTGGTACACCTGCCCGTCGCTGTCCGTGAACACAAAATGCTCCCGGGCTGAGATGTGCTGACTGAGCTCGGCCTTGCTCTCCGCTTCCTGCAGCAAGCTTTGGAACAGGGAAGAGGAAGCTACAGGCATGTCTTGTCTTTAAAATGACACCTACACCGAACTGACTCAATCAATTCATAGGTGGCCCTAAACCATTACAATAAATAAATAATAAACTGAAATGAATCTCTGTCCAATAATGGGAAAACACAAATCCTTCCCCAAACAGTCAGAGGCTAGAAGACGATATCCCTAGCCCCGGGGTTTAGGGGGTATGGTGATCTACAGTGAACTCCAGGGAGAGGCCCTGCTGCAGACCCGCCTGGCCCCTCCCCACCTTCCTCTTGGACACTTGTCCCTTGGAGAACTAACTGGTGGGTGTGGGGACGGGGCTTCAGTTTACGATGGCCATTGTCTTTGGTGCCCACAAAGGGTCCGATGGTCCATGTGTTTCCATTCCCTTTGTGTGCAGTGAAGAGGCTGAAGCTTCAGCACAGAAGGGCGCCACGGACAGGTGTCCTCCTACCGAGTGCTGGCACTGTGGACAGGCCTGCACACGTTCCCCTGGGCATCTTGTCCCCCACCCAGCAAGAGAAGCAGCTTCTAGGTCATCTGGGCAGACACCCAACCACACAGCACAGAAAGGGTGAAAGCTGATGCCAGCCGATGGCACCTGTCAGCCGCCAACCGTAACAAATGACAGGGCGGGGACAGCGTGCCAGACCTGATCACAGACGACTCCACTATGCTCAGCTCGGCATCCGAGACCACCGTCTGGCGGGCCATGGCCTCTCGGGTGGCCAGCTGCTTCTTTCTCAGGCTCTTGAGGTTGTGAGACGGTGACCACTCCTGTGTGGAAGACAAGGTCGAGGCAGCAGCCAGGTCTCTGCAGTCTCCCAGCCTCCCTCCAGAGGCTGCACCTGCTCACGCTGCCTGGGGGCTCACCACTACCTACCGCACAGGAAGCCAGCGGCTCCTTCAGAACCGGCCCTGCTTACAGGTGGGCTCACCTACTCCACCTCAGAGCTCCAGGCAGCAGAGTTTAATCATACACACGTTGAATGGCAAACTTGGGAAAGGTCTAACCTTTTGATGCTTATGCACAAACTGAAATTCATAAACTTAATTATACTATGTCTGATTGGGTCCCCTCTGGGTAAGCCTCCCCACATCTCTGCCTCCCCTTAGGATTCAGGGTTACACAATCATGCTCTCCAAATCGGTGTCCGTTATCGTGTACCGGTCCACAAAATAACCTCTCTAGCGTTACTTATTCCCTTACCTTACCCCTAATTGTAACACATTTAATCCAGTATCTTCTCATAGGCACATGTTCTTTTTTAATGTGAAATGACTGCACTCGATGGCCGTGGCTTTCTGGTTTTTAGTTTCCTCAGCAGAGAATACTCAGATTGCCTCCTAACCCCCCTCCTGACAAGGTAATGCTACTGACGATGCCCTCCTAAGTGGCCCTGAGGAGCAGGAGCTGAATGGCTAGGGCACAGAGGAAGCCTGTGTCTGCCCACGCACGGCTGTTTGCTCCCAGTATGTCTGCACTGGCTGGCATGCTTTCCTGCAGTGCACCAGGATTCTGCCAACCTGCAATCACCGCCGGTGGGCCTCACAAGTGTCTCCTGCACGTCGCCCCTGGCACACACCTAAAACCTAAAACTCTCAAGTACTCATTGCCCTTTGCGGTTTCCCTTCTGGGTGCCCATCTCTTCAAGACTGGTTTGTAGGCGTTCCCTTCCTACAAATCCCCTCGGCTAGGCTGGTGGGGTAAAAACAAAGTCTTCTAGTCGCTTGGACAGTTGAAAGCATTCATCGAGAGGTGATCAAATTCCCCCCAACTCCCTTTTGATTTGGATTGCTGATGTCCTCTCCTGCCAGGTCACAAAAGTCTCCCTATTTTATCCTGTTAATTGTACGGTTTCACATTCTCCCACGCAGGTGTGCAACCTTGGAGGCAACCTCTGTTGCACAGGTACTAAAGAGGAAGCCAGCACTTTTCTCCCATCTCACGGCCATCCTGTCGATGCTGATCCAGAGACCCCTGCGACAGGGCAGAACTGCCCCTGGGAGTGTCTGAGCCTGTAACTTTACAAGGGCAGAAAATCCCATCTTTCCCTCAGAGTGGCTGGTTTCTAACTACTGACCTTCCGGATGGAAGCCCAACAAGTAACCACCACACTGTTTCCAGGACTGTGTGGGCAGCAATCTCTCCTCCCCCGGGAGCTGAGTATCACTTTATCAGCTGTTACACTCCCAGGTGCTCATGGGTCAGGGTCTGAGCTCTTTGTGTTTGTCCAGGTAAGCTTGCATGGCAATCCAACACTGATTTTTTAATTATGCTTCTATAATATGTACTATTATCTGGTAGGGTAGACCTCAGCCCCACCCCTTGTATTTCTCCCCCTTAAAGGTTGACAAAGCTACTCAATGAACATTTTTCACAGTCAACAAAACATCCCAATACAGGGGAAGACAGATGAAATCCAGGTGGGGGGGGTGCACAAATGTAACTCTTAGGTCAGCTCATCCAAGGAAAAAAGACCTGCATTTATCTACATCATTTCCCGGGAAAACACGTGGCAGTAATGATTTCAAGTCAAACTCAAGAAAAACATGTACCACAGATGGGGAGGAATTCCATGATGTCTCATGGCATTTCTCCGTGAGCTCGTGCAGCCCCTCATAGACATACCAAAGCCAGGTCTTAAATGGGAACTTACCAGCGCGGTTATTGCAGGGAAGTTTTTGGACATTTCTCTGAGGAGGGTACACGTCCGAACATCCCATAGCTCCAGGGGTTTATCTTTGAAGACAACTGCCAAATACTGCCTAAAATGAACAAAAGAACTAAAATAAGGCCATTTTGCAACCTTTTCACCCGGTCACCATCTCTGAGAACCTGAGGATGCATTCTCACCGTAAGCCTTGTGGCCACCAGTGAGCTCCCACAGCAGAGTGAGGGCCACTGGGGGCACGCACACCTGACGTGATCAGGGGGCGCCTCGGTCAGAAGAACAAGAGCTAAGCTCAGATGCTGGCACCAGAGTCCTCTCACATGCGACACACGAGCGTTAACGCCACTGCCACTTATCTCAACGAACTGATAGGAAGCTTGTGGCAGAATCAAAATCACTGTGCGCACTCCCTGTCAAGCCTGGAAGAACGACTGCGTGGAGGAGTCTGTGAATACAATTCGACAACCATCAACCGGACCTGGATTACACACAGCTACTGCAGAAAACTAAGAAATCCTCCACAGATATCCCTGGCACAAAAGACGTATGACAGAACAGGAGCATCTTCAAAAAAGATTTACCAAAAACTCTCAATATTATGACATTAAACCTATGAATATCCCGGGGAATAGTTAACTACATAATGAAGGTGAATTAAAATGAAAACACATTATCAAAATATATTTGTAAGCTTCAACCTTAAGGAACTAGAACAGAGTTCATTAAACAAAAAGGCTAAAAGGAAGCAGAAAGAAAAATTAAAACCTCTAAAATAAGTAAATAAAAAGCAGTCTCTTTCAAAAGATTAATAAAATTGGCCAACAGAATTTATTGATATCAGGAGTGGAAGAGACATCACTAGAGCTTATACAGACCTTAGAAGGGCAGTACGCGATAACACGAACTTACACCAAAGAATCTGACCATTTTAATAAGACGGACAAGTTCCTTGAGAGAGAACTACTAAAGCTCACAGCAAAACACAAGCAAACCAACATAATCCCGAACAGTCTTACGTGTGAGTGAAACAACTCCATTTGAAAACGTTCTACTAATTCTAAGCTCAGAAGGTTTTGTTGGTCAATTCTTCATCCTTAAAGGAGAAGTGCTATCAATTCTACACAGACAGACCAAGAGCAAAGGAGGGACTATTACATCCTGTAGGACCAGCGTCACTTGATACTAACCCAGACATGCCAAGGACATGAAAAGTAGTTCAACACTTCTCTTTCGTAAGTAGAGATGCAAAAATCCTTCAGAAAATATTAGCAAATTAAATCCAGCAATACATCAAAAGAACAATATAACTTGACCAAGCCGGGTTTATTCTAGAAATGCAAAGCTGGTTTCCAATATTTAAAAATCAATGTGATGCAATATAATATCAAACTTCAGAACAGAAGGAAAAAAACAAACATATCATTTTTATAATCACGGGAAAACCATTTGACAAAGTTTAATGCCTACTCGTGAGGCAAATTCTCAGTAAACTGTCAGTAGCAGACAATGCCCTTGATCTAACAAAAGGCATCAATAAAAAACCTACAGTTGACATTACGGAAGGGCTGAGGGTTTTCTCCCTAAGATGCAGGAATAGACACCAGCTCTCACCATGTTTACTCCGTACTGGGGGCCTGGCAGTGTAGTAACATAAGAAAACAAGCATATACATTGGAAAACGTCCCTGATTTGCAGACAACACGATCATCTACATAGACTATCCCAACACCAAAGAATAAAAAATACAAACTCTGTAAGGACCAAAGGTCACAAGCTACAAATCAATTTTAAAAACAATTGTATTTCAACATCTAAGAAACAAATAGCTAGAAAGTAAAACGTAAAAAAAAAGATGCATAAGACTCAAACACTGAAAATGATAAACTACTGCTTAGAAACTGAATATCTAATTAAGTGACGAGATACACCATGTATATGAACAGCAAGACTCAATATTGCTTATGATGTTAATTCTTTTTCCAATCATCTATGGAGTCAATGGAATTGCAGGAGGCTTGTTTCTGATAAAAACTGACTAAGTAATTCTGACATTTAGATGGGGAGGCAAAGAGCCTAGAGAAACCAAAACAATTTTGAAAACTTTTGGGAGGTAGTGACTTACACTTAGTTTTTATTCTTAGTAATTCTACTTTTCCTGTATTTTCCCTTGGACCATAAACACTAGAAAAATTACTAAAAGTAAATGATTGTAAATTATAATTTAAGAAAATTAGTTCTTTCCATAAACCCATGCTGTGGTGGGAATGTCCGAGCAATTTCATCAGATGGTAAATAATATTTTCATTGGGGGCGATATGCATTTATGTTAGTTCAGTCCTAGTGGATCAAACTGGGTCACTGGTGTTAAATTGATGATGTAGCCATTGGACAATTATGCTTGATGTAACTGAATTATGAACTGTTATAATATCTCTAAGAGCTCCCAATACAATTATTTGAAAAAAAGGAAATGCTCTGGATCATTCATATGAAAGTCCCTTGGTTTCTTCAGTAGTGCAGAATTGAAAGTGGGAGCAACTTCGCTTTGGGATCAAAGTAGTTCATTTGACATGGCTACCCATCACCATTTTGATCAAAGAGAAATTCACATGCATGGTAACACACTCCCACTAAAGATAATGAACCCAAGAGATACTTTTTTATGTTGACACTTACTTCAAATGAGACACTTTAATCATTTCGATGGGTGGCTCATCATTTCCTCGGTCACCGCGAAAAGCAATGCTTCTACCTTTAATTGTAAACATCAAGGAAGGTGAAATGCACATCAAACATTTAGGAAATAAGAAATGATACCACTGTGATATGATCAATAGCTGAGCCCTGTGGGCTCCCATTTGCTCTTTCTTTGCTTCTTAGCGGTTTCTAGTAATAACAATTCAAGAGTGCCCAAAAAAGTATTACAAGTTAATGATCAACAAATAATATACTTATACTTGAGTATTTTTAAAAATAATTTTATTGGGGGCTTACTTAAGTATTTTTAAAAGGGTATTTCTATCTATCAAGAGTTTCTTGAAATCATTCTGTGGTTTCTTTCAAATAACTCAACTGCAGCCCACTAGTATCAATTATAACATTGTAAACCACGGTAAAGCAATTGTCTACTGTAAAACCACTTGTTTTTAAGTAATAAAAAACATTTCCATGCTTACAATAATGGACCAGTGAGGGGAAATATCCTTCAAAAAAGGATTTATGATTTAAAACTGGAGAGTGTGAGTACATGCTCAAGCGGCTGTAAAAGAACTTGAGTTTGTTGTGAAAGCATCAAAATGGTCTTCTGTAAATTTAAAAAAGCAAAAGGGAAAAGCTACCTATTTCGGAACTGTTATCATCAGACTGCGTTGCCTCAGGCCCTTAGAGAGAACACCCTGCCTTCAAACACGACTCAGGGCTTGAAGGCTCCGGGCCTCCGGCCGCCATGCTGTGGCCTGCTACACCACACATCCTGCCTACCAGCGGCTGGCAGCCCTTCCCAACGCTCCACATTGGCTTCCGGCCTCGGAAAGCAAGGCCATGTGTCTGTGCACAGACTCAACTGCTCCTTGGAGAGAAGTGAGTGACAGATCGAGAACTCTGTCCCACAAAGAGCAAGCTGTTCAAGACAGGCTTTAACTTGTCTCCAACATCCCCAGGTATAAGCTGACTGGGAAAAACACGCAGGCCTTTGGCTCTTGTTTCCAGTGGATGACACCTGACAAAATAGCACCACAGCCCTGGAGCACTACGTCACCAGAGAGGAAGCCATGGTCAGCTTGTAGCAAGCCAGGGGTCTGTCTGCAGGTCAGTGTCACCGGGGAGGTCATGTTCAAAGTGAATTGGGGGGGGAGGGGGCGCGGCGAGACACTGACCTAAGGCAAGTTGAGGGCAACTCCTGTCTAAGAACAGCATTAACTACGAGACTGTGAGGAAGCCATCATATGTATAATTTATGCAGATGAAGAACATGCATATAGCTGTGAGCCAAAATCATCTCTAGAGACTGATACCGCTATACCATTTTAAAGAAATTTGCCATAATTTTGTTTAAAAACCTAGTTAGCATCACTCCCTGGCTATCCAAGAACTAGAAACTCTCATCATGCTCTATTTTCAAGTTATCTATTTTGAAATTCATTGGTGTCTGGGTTTGCAACCATCCTGAACAAATAACTTCGCTGAAATGCTTCCTACGGTACTGTTTTCAAGCTCTGAACTTATGTTTCCCACTCAAACAAGGAACAATCACGTGTTTAAAATTTGGGGCATTTCAAAATAATCCTATGCCTTTAAAAGCTTCAAAAGGTTCCTATAGTCAAAACATTGAAGAGATGCTAACAACGTCCAAACACAGGTGATGGAAACACTGGACCTTCTGGATAGGCGCGACAACACGCTGCAAAGGAGAAATGGCTTTGTTTCTAACAATCAATCAGTTTAGACTGAGGCTGTTCCATTTTCTCATGCACTTGTGTGAGCAAAGGTGCCACACAAACAGGGACAAAACTTTTTTCAGGACAAGTATTAGAGAATAGAAACCACAAAGCCAAACTGGGTACCATCAAGTCATGCTGACTCACAGCCACCCTACAGACAGAGTAGAACTGTCCCTGTGGGTTCCCACATGGTACTCCTTACACGAGCAGAAAGCCCCACCTTTCTCCCAGAGAGCGGCTGCTACTTTTGAACTACTGACCTTGCAGTTAGCAGCCCAACATGCACCCACTGCACCACCAGGATTCCATCAACCAGAGAAACTAACTGATCAATCTTTGCACAGGCTAAGCGTACAGACCTGTTGGGAGATCAACCAGCTGAAGTTCATTTCTCACCAGCCCCAGGTTGTTCGGTGTTGAGGTAGCAAAAGAAAGAAAGCCAGTCAAGCTTGTCCATTCGATACCTCTGTAGCAAGAAATTTTAAAAAGGATTACTCGACTTCTGTCTGAAAATGATGCTTGTAAAATCATTTGTTTCCTAAGACCTACATTCCAATGGCAGAAAGGCGATTAAGCAGTAACATTAGCGTGATCCTTCACCAAGGCGCGGTTGTTGCCATGTGGCTGGCTGATGCTTGAGGGAGCACCCTGCGAGCCTGGAGGACAGACGAACGCTGCCCCATCTCTAGGGTTCCCAGGCTGAGACCCACACCGAGCAGGTCGCCAGGTCTTTCCTCCTGCGGGGTCGGCTCGTGGGTTTCCAAATGCTGATCTTGTCAGTTAGCAGCTGAGCACACTGCAACACCAGGGACCACAGCAGGATCAAGACCCTACAGATGTGCAGTTACTTTACCGAAAAGGTTTATCTCCAAACATAGTAGCAAGAGTTTCGCTCTCAGGGTTCACAGCAGCATTACAATAACTATTAAAATCTGCCCAGGGAGAGGGTCGTAGTGTTTTCCAAGAATTGTGACCACTTAACAAAACCAAGTCACGTAGCAATATTCTGAGCAAACTGCTTAAAGCTGGGTGCATTTTAAATAAATTTCTAGTTGACTGAGTAGAAAGCAGAAATCAAGAGTATGGACTGTTAGATTTGGAAATAAGATGAAATTATCACTGGCCTATCAATTGGGGAAACGCACAAACGTAACACTTAGACACACACACATGACAAGGCAGCAATCTTCAACCTGCTGCCCAGTCTTCAATCTGTGGGGCTCAGCTTAGGTGAAAGGAGCCCTGGCGACATAGTGGATTATTGTTGGACTGCTAACCAAAAGGTTAGCAGTTTGAAACCACGAGCCCCTTCGGCAAAAGAAAGATGAAGCTGTCTGTTCCCATGGTGACCGAGAGCCTTACAAACCCACAGGGTAGTGCTACCCTGTTCTGCAGGGTCATTAAAAGTCAGCATGGACTCTAGGGCAGAGAGGGACTCCACCGCTCCCCGCTAACCAACCTGGAGAGCCAATCCCAGCACAGCTTGCAGAAGATAGGAAGCAGAAAGTGGACCACCACAGGGGCCACCACTGCGAACACATCAGAACCATGAGGAGGAAGGAGGTGCTTTGCTCACAGGATAATAGGGGTGGGCTGGGCGGCAAGTGCCTTTTCAAACCTCTGCTTGTCGGCTTTTACTAGACAAAACATTGTAAAAACCACACAGTGAGGCAGCTCTTTTGAGGCACTATGACAAACTGTGTGGTGTGTAAGGCCTCGAATACTGGCCATCTAACTCGGTCCAGAAAATGCTGGGCCCTGAGCTAGCCTACGCACTCGTACTACAAGGGTGGCTAAAGCCCGAAACACAGACACCGCCAGACGCGGGCGAGGGCCTGGAGCTCCAGGAACGCCCAGCCACGGTGGGTGGGAATGCAAAGTGGTGCGCCACTTTGGGAGCGGTCTGTAGACAGGCGTGCCCTGGGACCCGGCAGTCCTGATCCCACACGACATGGGAAAGCACAGCCACATGAAAATCTGCGTCTGTCTGCAGCTGCTTCCTTCATGACTGCCCAAACTGGAAGCAACCAAGTGCCCTTCACCAGGCACACGGAGAGAAACAAACTGTGGCGCCTCCATCGGAGGCGGGACCCAGTGATGAAAATAAAGGCGAAAAGACACACAAGAACCCAGGTGGGCACGCTGACGAGAAAACACAACCGCTGTGAGTCCGGACGGCAGTAAGAGGGAGAGGGCATGCAAACAGGTGGCGCCTAAGGCATTTTCAGGGCAGCAAAATGATACGGGTGGGTATGTGACATGGGGCATTTGGCAAAACCCCTGACCATACAACACCAAGAGGGCACTCTCAAGTAAGGCACAGAGGACAGAAGATGACCCTAATTATAACTGTCAAAAGGCCCTGGTGAACTATGGGAAATGGAAAAAATTTCCATATAGATATGACGCTGTAATCCAGAAAGTCAGCCCTGAGCCCGGCGAGACATTGCTCCGGAGCAGATACGAACTGACAGGGAAACAGCCAGATAAAAGGCACACCTCACCCACTGAGCCTTGCCTCCTAGCCCCCCACAGCACACAGCGGCCAGGCCTCAAAACGAGAGAGCAGGGCTAGGCAGCCTGGGTCTTTCCTGACGATGAGAAAGGCACAAGACTGCATCTGTCATGAGCAGCCCTACCACGGGCCCCGCATGGACCTGAGAGCAAACAGAACTGGAACCAAGGGCAGAGACAGCATGGACCATCGGAGTTGAATAAGCAGATGCAGAAACAGACCAGCCAGCGTTCACCCTGACATAATGGCCTCACAGAGCCAGTAATCTGGACTCATCCTGAATTAGTGTCTCTAGTTGTAGGACGAGAATATTCATTATTCAAGGTTACCTGTCCAGTTACCGGACAGCTCTCAAGACAGAGGGTGCCACCAAGTGTCCGACGCAGAGAGCGAGTCTGGGAGCGAGTCGGCACTCGTTGCGTCTGCCCTCTCAGCTGAGGGCAAGAGAAGGCACTCACCTGACTTCACACGAGTGGACACTCAGCTCCTTGTGCAGCAGTCCGCTTGTCAGGTGGTACACCAGCACAGAGCCGCTGCCGGTGCCTGTAGGGACAATGCAACAGGAGCACATCAGCTGTGCGGCTGCTCCAGAGTTTCCCACAGCAGCCGCTCCTCCAGATCTGAGTTGCCAGATAGATGTACCCTTCATCAAAGGCCGAATCTCCAGATGCCCCCTTTCTCTGCAGAGGCCATGTGTCTGGCTCTCTCTGGCACGGAACCAACCACAAGGATAAAGGAAAGCAGGGTAGATGGTAGACTTCAGAGTGAGGACGCCTGCGTCCACCCTGGCTTGGCCCTGCTCTAGAGGGTAAGTTGTTTGGTACAACTCATTCTACTTCTGAGTCTTTAAGGTGGAAAGACTGCCTTAACATCTACTTACTGGAGATTAGATCGGGGCACAGGTGTTGCTCTCAGGGCAGCACCCGGCACGCAGGCGCAGGTGTCCATTAGGCATTCTCATGGTGAAGGGTCTTGGGCGCTGTGCCTACCTTTGAATTAAAAGGGCCATGGGCATACTTGAAAAGACAACGCCTCAATCCTTCAAGATATCCTTGAAAGTGAAGAGAGTTGAGGGGGATACTTGTTTGTGCGGTATTTCCTCATTGCAGATAATGGGAAATGAGGAATGGATTCAGGCAGCACACAGGCTGGAAGCAAGCCACCAGGCAAATCTCTATGCTAGCACACTCCTGGAGGCATCCCCGGAACACGCAGGCAAAACATGTCAGAAAAAAAAATCACAGGACTGCCCTAGCTGAGGTTTCTCGTCTCCCCCACCACGGATGAATTTTGTCTCACAATCTAGTGGCCAGAAGGCGTACTGTGAGTGACTTTGTGACAGTGAGACCAGGCCCAAGTCCCCAAGGGCCACACCACGGACACGTGATGTCCGAGCTGAACTCGGCTGCTCTCCCTGAACGACTCTGCAAGCACACACGCAAAGCCCCGTCTCCCGCCGTCCACCGTGGGTGCAAGTCTCTAAGTTCAAGATGCAGCAGGATAGTCCCCACACACCGCGTGTCCGGTGATGCCTGGTTAGGCCCCTGGCTGCTAACAGAAGGTTGGTGGTCCAACTGACCCGGAGGCTCCGGGAGGAAGGCCTGGTGACCTGTTCCCAGAAAGGCGCTAGCTCAGTACGCCCGGGGTGCTGCTGAGTGAGAATCAAATTAAGGACAAGGAACGACAACAGAGGGCTGGTTCTACAGTGGCGTCTCAGAACCTGACAACACTCACTCGTTTCCCCCAAAAAACGAGACGTCGATAAATCTTAACCGATAACCTAAGAAGTTCACTATGAGGCCACCGGGGCTCAAGAAAAAACTGCAGATGTATTTACATGAACGTGGGCCCAGGAGCCACTGAGCCTTGAAATTCAGATCGATTCCCAAAGAGGGCGGTAGGGAAACAAAGAGCAGAGCCTCCTAACACCCAAGGAGTCTGAAGTGCTCAGTGGGCAGCCACCAAGCCAACAGAGCTATGTCAGCCACAAAATAAACGTGGCTGGCCTTTCATTTTTTTCTCCAGAGAGAGGGAATGAGAGAGAGCAAGAGAGAAGACATAAGTCATATGAAATAGACTGTTCTTCAGAATGCTGGAGAATGTGTTTTAATCTGAGGTTTGACTTCACTATGAAAATGTGGTAGCAAGTGGAAATCGAGACTAATTTTTCTATCTACAGTATGAAAAATAAATCAATGTCTTAGTTTATAGAGACTATCGCCACTTGGAAGCATGTTGAAGACACAATTCTTCAGGAGGAAGAGCAGCGCTCCTGCGGAGTCCTTAACTTTGAGGACATCATTTGTTCAGAGACCCCGTGCCAACTGACTGGCACAGGAGTGCCTAGGGTGGTCCCAGCCAAAGCCAGGTCTAGGGCTCAGCTACCTACAGGGCATCCTGCTGACACTTCAGACAGAGACAGGGTCTGGGACACCTTCCTCCAGCCTAGGGTGGACAAGAGAGTGACCAGTACGATTGAGAAAAATCCGTGAGTAGGTTAAGAGTACACACACACACACACACACACACACACACACACAGAGAGAGAGAGAAATGCTATTTAAAGAATAGTATTTTGGACGTAACCCTTTCTCCTCTTCAAGTATTCTCAAAGGGAATAAATGATTTTCCAGTAACTCTAAAATAAACACACAAAAACCCCACCATGACCACGGAGCTGATTCTGAATCACACCAGCGCCAACCTAAGTGGCAGCAAGGAAATGCGTGCTGTGGGGTTTTCGTTAAGGAAACAAACACACTGCTGACCTCTCTTCCCTGGCACTGCCCAATGTCCTAGGACACAGGCAGCCTTAACAACTCGAGACCTGCAGGATGGAGACGAGGGCAGGTGGGACACTCACCCACAGCGAGCAGGGGCTGGTACATCTTGATGTTCTTTGTGGTCAGAGGCGGGCACATACGGACAGCAAGCGGAGGGGAAGGCAGCGCAGACAGCAGGCCCGTGAGCAGAAATCGGAGGTGCACTTCCTGGGGGATGGGGCCTTTGGGATGGTCTTCTCCAGCAATGGCGCTCTGTCCTGGTTTGCAAGAACAAGCACAGTATACCAGTGAGAGCGCGGGCTGACCCTAAACATCGAAAGGAACTTTCCAGGGGAGGTACTCTGCAGGCGCTGCAAAGATGTGGGAGGGGCTGTAGCTGCCAGGGTGGCGTTGGCTCTGGTCCTGGCAATGGGATTGCAGCCACATCTTCTAACACCTTGCAGATGGCTCACCCAGAGAGGGGCTCTCTGGACTTCAGGGACCTAGTCTGGCTCCCAGGTAAGAGTGGTTCAACCACAGCTCCTGGTGGTAGGACACCAAGCACAGGCTTCAAACTAAGCAAGAGGCCTGGGGCAAGAGACGTTTCTGTGGAGCCGAGGCTGCCATGCCCTCGTCTTAGTGGCTTTCCAAGGGGACACTGTGCTAGCTGAGGGGCTGTGAAGGGATCTTGCTAACTTGGCAATTTTAAGCCTTGTAAGTAAATACTTTATATATAAACCAGGAAACACACTGTCACCACAGATCAATCAGCGGTGTTACTTTCAAATACACTGATCAAGCCCCCATCTAAAACAATGCAGTAAAAAGCACCAAAATACATTATGAAAACAGAACACAGCAAAATTAAGACTTGTTAACTAAAAAAGCATACCAACTGTCTTCCCACAAACCACTATCGATCACTGCGGTGAATTTGTCAAAATCCCACGCCAATATGTGTGAGCGTGTATAAAGGAGAGAGTTTCGAAGCTTCATGAAAATTGGAATTAGAAGGTAATTTTAAATCCGTGAACTTTTGAAGCTCCTTAAACATATATATATGTAACATCTATGCCAGGCGTCTTCAAACGATAGCCCACAGGCCACATGCAGCCCACTGAGGACATTTATCCAGACCGCAGGGTGGTTTTTGCCCCATTTGTTTTTTTAATTCAAGATAAGATATGTGCAGTGTGCACAGGAATTTGTTCACAGTTTTTTTTTAAACTATAGTCCGGCCCTCCAATGGGTCTGAGGGACAGTGAACTGCCCCCTGTTTAAAAAGTTTGAGGACCCCTGCTCTATGCTCTGAGGAGTCAGATGAAAATCCCTAAGGGCGGCTGATTGGATGAGACACAGCAGTCCCTGAGTTCATAGTGACCCAAGGTTCGCGGTGAACTGGAATCAACTCAATGGCAGTTGAGAGTCATTAACTTAACTCAAT
This sequence comes from Echinops telfairi, assembly GCF_000313985.2. Lineage (NCBI taxonomy): Eukaryota > Metazoa > Chordata > Mammalia > Afrosoricida > Tenrecidae > Echinops > Echinops telfairi. The sequence continues at coordinate 9,255,489 of NW_022103968.1, forward strand.
TTACGATCCCTTTAAGGTTAGCCATGTAGTTGACAGCAATCTTTCAGCTTAACTTCAGCAGCAGGAGCAGGATACAGGCATGGAAGTTAGCTCAGGTGCGTATGTTGGGTTTCAGCGCCACTGGCGGGGAGGTGACTTCTGGAAAGGGTCATGTTGTTCTCTGAGGTCTTCCAAAGGAGGCAGCTCACAGAGGGGGGCCCAGGAGGCATTATTATGCAGTAGCCTGTACCCCAGGAACATAACCTGGGGCTCTCAATTTAACCACCTGGCTTTCAATTATCACTATCCACAAAATGCATTTCCAATTGAAAGTTCAATTAAAGTGTTTTCATGTAACAGAGCTCTATTTATTTAATACTTTTAAATGGACTACCTTGTCAAGAACTGCTACCCAAGCTATACCTCTGTCTCTTAAAGAATGCCATTTATATCACTCTAATAAACCACTTCTTACAGACTGCACACTACTGATTAGTTCTGCACGTGCCTTTATAATTCTTTTCACTTTAGTCTTTTATATTCAGCATAGACAAGGTCAATTAACTCAGAAAATTGGGTTATCAATAGAATAAATTTTGCAAAACAAGGCTGAGTCTACGCTTCCTAGGGTGAATTTCCATCTGGAGGGCGGCGAGACGCGAGCAAATTCTAAGTTACAAGTACACCTCACAGAGTAAAAGGGTTCCACAGCAGGCAGGAATCATGAGTAAACTGAGGCCTGGGGAGGCCAGTCTTGCCCAGGACAGCAGTGGATGAGCTGGACCAGCAGTCACATCCCGGCTAAAGAGCCCAGGCTCCAGGCAGGATGGCGGGGTTCCCAGTTTGGCTCTTCCACAGATGGGCCGTATGATTGGGTGAACGTTATTTAATCTCTGGGCCTCAGTTTCCACATTATAAAGTGGAGACAATAATATTACCTGCCTTGCTGGACTGGTGAGGCTTGACTCGTACTTGCACTAGGAAGCACTCAACAAACGTCAACCTGGATGAAGACAGTGAGCAGGGCATGCCCTTTCTGGTATGTAGCTAAGAACAAAGCCTTCGAGAGAGTGTCCACTGTCAATTACACTACGGAAGAAGAATAGCGCAAACCATGACTTTAACAGGAACTCACAATTTGAAGAGAGCATTACACAGGAAAATTCCTCAGCATATTGACTCAGTTCAACATTACAATTTCAACTTGTATAATATTTGAAATCACACATCCTTATTCTGTCTGTAACACAAACTGGCCGTCGTAATAAAATGACTGAAACAATACTAGCAAATAAACATTTGCTGAAATAGGGCAATAAGGAAATGTATATGCAAAAGGGTCAAAATTGCTTTTCTCATATTGCTCAGTTACTTTCTTCCTTTCACAAGTATTTATTGAGCAGCTACATGGTGCCAGAACTAGGGCTTCATGCTGAGGGACACAAAGTTGAATACAACATCAACCCTGCCTGTGTGGACAAGGGCTGCCACACTGCCCACCAGTCAATCCTAACTTATGGCAGCCCTACAGACAGGGGAAACCTGCCCTGTGCATGTGTGTAACTCTTTACGGAGTAGGAAGCCCCATCGGCCTCCTGTGGAGCACGTGGTGGTTTCCAACTGCCGACCTTGCAGTTAGCAGCCCATGTAAACCACTACACCACCAGGGCCTCTCGATTACAAAACAGCTGGTAACTATTAGAGACCAAGGAGGAAGCTCTCAGTCAGGCTTGAGAGACCAGAGGACCCTGGGAGCTGCATTCTAATTAATTATGACAGCAGAGGGGAAGAGACGGGAGGAGAGAAGGCCAGGGCACTGAATTCCAGGCTGAGGGGCAGCAGGAGTCGGGCCCCGAGACGGCGTGCTGCACTCAGGATGCAGTGCCAGGGCCCCAAAGCCCCATTTCTGCTCTTCTGTTATGTCCTGGAGCCGCGCTCATCACTGGACATTCCACCCCTCTGACAACTACAATAATGCCAGTCCACGCTGCCCCAGGCACTTTCAGACCCAACTAGTTTATACGCCTCCGGTTTACATTTCACTTTCCTCTGAATACTCTATAAAAACGAGGTGCGCTGGGGCGCAGTAGGTGAAACACGGAACACTGGGCTGCTACCTGGAGGAGCAACAGCGCACACCCACCCACCAGCTGCTCCGGGGAGAAAGCCGAGACAGGTGTCGGCTACCCTGCAGACTGGCAGCACTGGAAACCCGTGCGACTCCGACACGGAGGGGCGCTGTGAATGAGCCTCGGACCCTACGGCTGCTCCTGCACTCTGGTTTTCTTCTAACTGGAAGTCTGGGCTCCTCCCCTTCAGACAGTGCAGCCAAGGAGCCCCAGTGGCGGAGCGGTTTCCGTGCCGAGCTGTAGCCACCCGGAGCAGATCCGACGCGAGCCAGAGGAAAAAGAAAGCGTGCTTACCAATCATGTCCTCCAGGGAAAGGTCTGGGAGTTTGTTCTGCTGCGCGCCTACAGGAATCCCACAGAAAGACACCGGGGAGTACAGGGGCGACACGCCAGAGCTGCTGCAGAGACAGATGACCAGAGGGTTTACAGACTCACACGCTGCAGTAAAGGCCAAGCCCCGAGTTTGGCTGCCTATCTACCTAGACAGCCCAGTGAAGTTCACCCCAAGGGAGAATAGCTTCCAAACAATTCTCTAATCACGTAAAGCTGTAGTCACGACGGAAAGGAAGTTACTTTCACCAGAATAAGTCCCTCTCCTGTTAAAGCTCACTCACCCGCTGCGGAGGCCTCGGTTACCAACGGCCGACTTCAGCTCCCAGATCATGACCCGCCCGTCGCTCACAACGAGGGCGGCCGCGTTCTCGTTGACCGGACAGCACACCATGCTGAACGGGCGGACGGTTTTGGTCACCCTGATGGCATCACACTGGCTGCGAAGGTCATAGGTCAGCTCCTGGACGGGCTCTGGATCTTAATGTAAGTGTTTTCTTTTAATATCAACACCACACACCTTTCTGCTGCCATTTTAACAGACCCACAACTGATAAAAACAAAAATCACTCTGTAACTTTCATGACAGCACAATCTGTCAGGCGTGGCTGGACTTTGTACGATGACGACTAAGTTCTTCAGACTCTGAGGGCCAAGAGCGTTCACCTGTTGACTGTGCACCCCACCTTCAGGCTCCCAGGGAACAGCTCTGATCAGGAGCTTGCTTGGCTGCTTCTCAAGTGAAGGTCGGGGTAGAGAAAGGACCAGGCAGCAGACGGTGACATGAAGAGCAGCACCCCAAGGCTGCCAGCCCCTGAGCGGTCTGTGGACCCCGACACAGGAGCAGCCCTCACCGAAGGTGCGGGAGCCGCTCTGCCCATAAAGAGAACGCCGTTCACAGACCGCATTCCTATCCTCCTGAGCGAGGCGAGGCCTGGGGGCTCCCTAACCCCAGTCACTCCGAGCAGAAGCCTCTGAAGCTCATGTGGCATTATAATATAGACTAGGTTGGTCTCATGCTGGAGTCATTTCCACCCCCCGACTCAAGCAGCTAAAAAATATTGCATTCTTTGTAATACAGGTTAAGCCCTGGTGACATAGTGCATTATTTATCCAGTGGGTACAAAGGTCAGCAGTTTGAACCCACCAGCGATGAAACCTTCTATTCCCAATCAAGACTTACAGTCTTAGAACCCCACAGGTATTTTTGTTTTTTGTTCTATGGACCAAATTCACGGTCATCGAGTCATTGAGTCAATTCCGACTCAGTGACCCCTGAGGCCAGGGCAGAACTGCCCCTGAGGGTTTCTGAGAATACTTTACAGGAACAGAAAGCCTCGCTGTTCCTCCTCGGAGCGGCTGGTGGTTTCACACTGCCCACCTTGAGGTTTAGTAGCTTAAGCATGGAAGCCATTACCCCCGCCCCCCCAGTGCTCCTTGTTATATAGGGGCACGGCGTTGTTAAGACCAAGAAATCAGGACCTGGGCTTATACATTTTTCATGTCTTTTACTGAAACATTTCTCACCCTTTCTCGAGGCAAGGATAACCCTTCAATCTGTGGACAGACTGGCATTTGTTCACCACACGGAGCTGTCAAGTAATTCCAAAGAAAAATGTGGAACGAAGAGCACTGTGAACTCACCCGGCTCCTCACTGGAAGTGCTGTAAATACTGGTATAGGATCGGCGCACACGTAAGGTGATACAGCCGTTTTCATGCAGGCAAAACAAACCGTCACGCTGAAAGCAGGGTATTACCTGCAAGACAGATGACAGGTTTACTCCTACAAGCGTATTAGATGGATGGGGTACCCATGCACAACAGCAGACACATCATTAGACGACACTGGGAAGCACACACGCACAGTAAGTACTATACAAACATTTCTTTAAAAATCTGTGGATTTCCCCAAAGGCTGTCTGTATTGATGTCATGGAAGCAGCTCCATGAGTCAGAAAAAATGTCGGGCACATCAAAGGGATCGAAGCACAGGGAAATGAGGGCTCACAGTCCCAGTGTAGGGACAGGGCACAGAGCTGGGCATTTGAAAGACTGTGGCTTTATCTTTAATGCCTAGCCCTTGGGACTGTCCCCTATCCACGTAGTACCTGAACAAATGGGACTCCTGTCCGTTCGATGGCGATGACCCCCACCGTCTGATTCACCTCCAGGTCCAGGATTAAAACCTCTCGGGGGTAGAGTAACAACATGTGGTTCCTCTTGGAAGGCAAGTAGGCCAGCTGAAGGCAATCGTTGAGTGCGACGAACTCAGGACTGGAGAAAGCAGACCCGCACCGAGGCCTCGTGAAATGAGCTTAGCGCAGTGGTTCCTAGTGAAAGGCCTAACCAAGCAGGTGATTTTGCACCTTCCACAGAAACAATCTGCCTTCTGAAAAGGCCAACATGAGCTAGCATCCAACCTGCCCAAATCCCAATGACGGCGAACTATTGCCTGTTTGGAGAACCAACTTCAGTGTTCTCTATTTCTGAAACGTTTACAGTGCAGCCAGTAAGGAGTCTGTCTGTGTGTGAAATGCTAAGTAACAAGCATGAGCATGTGCGTCACACTAAGAATTAACATACCTGGGCTTCTCTTGAGTGATTAAAATTTTCACTTTATTCAGTGCCTTCTTGGCACCGGTGGCTGCGGCCAGCTTGGCATGTGCCGGGCTTGAGTGCGGGCTGGATATGTACACTTTCTTCCCAGGCCCGGAGGGCGGCTTGGATGGAGAGAAGTCGGAAATGAATATAATCCCCTCGCTGGTAAGCACTGGCTTGAAGGAAATGAGGTTCAGGTTAAAGTTTAATCAAGTTTAGCAACAAATTGCACTCCAATATGACTTAGAGAGCAAGGTAGTGACCGTTGTAATACGGAACGGGCAGCGTTCTGCTGCCGAAACCTGGAGGAACGCACCCTGGGTTAAACAGACAGACGCAGGCGCTTCACTACAACTCTTCAAAGGGCTCCAAGCTCGCCATTGCCGATGGCTGTTTATATTACGGAGATACCACAACAGTAGTTCTCCGCCTTCCTCATGCCGCGACCCTGTCATACAGTTCCTCATGTTGTGGGGACCCTCCAACCATAAAATTATTTTCGTTGCTACTTCATAACTGCAATTTTGCTACTGTTATGAATCGGGCAACCCCTGTGAAAGGGTCCTTTGACCCCCAAAGGGGTCACGACCCACAGGTTGAGAACCACTGTACCAGAAGGTTACTAACAGAATGAACAAATGTTTGCTCTTCCACATAAATTCCATGCACAAACTTTCATTAAAAACCTCTTCTCGTTGCATCCGTAACTTCAAATCTCAATGACTTTTCACAATAAAAAACGGCCTCGAGAGAAGAGGCTCAGCATATAGGTTAGCAGAGTTCAAATATTTGACTTATGAGCCTCATTTTCTATGATTATTCTGAGCTACTAAGTCTACAGACATTTTCCCCCCTCCATCCTTCACATCAAATTAAATCTTACAATGTGTAAAGAGTAACTTTTTCCACTCCTAATTAGTGAGTGTGCTGAAAGACAATAATGGCTTAATGACTATGAGAAGTTAAAAGTATTGCTGCGAAGGTTCCAATTCATTGATTCACGTGTCTAATCCACACAAAACACGTTTATCCATGTCTCTTGTCTTCCGTGAATGGCTGCAGACAAGTTCTCCCAGTAATACACTTGTCTGAGACACAGCAGGGAATTAGAACAAAACCGATACTTTCTGTGCCACGGTAAACAAATTATTTCATGTCAGTGTTACAAAACCTAAGTGGACATTGTCCCAAGTCACTGAAGCTTTGCAACAAGTGTGCTGGCGTGCTGTCCCACATCATACCAGAGTGTTCAGTTGGAGCAAGCGTTTTAAGGAGAGTTGGGAAGGCTACAAAGATGAGTCGAAGGAAGGGAAGATTGTCAACCTTGAAGGAAGGCATTTTGGCTGAAGGCCAGAAACTGGTGGGGGAAGACCTTGCAATTACCATTGATAGGCTAGCTCCTGGAGTTGGGCTCTTGGATGTCTTCACATTTCCGTTTGGGGGAACACCTTGGCCTTGGCAAGCTTTCAGCTCATAGAGGTCAAAGCTAAGTTCAGCTAGCTCAAAAAGTTGACCTTCCCCTTAGTCTTTGAAGCAAGACAGAAGCTAATGAGTGTGAAGTATGGAATAGACTATAGCCGGGGATGAGGCGTGGGTTTGCCAGTATGATTCTGGGGACAAGGTCCAATCAGAAAAGTGGCTGCAGAGGGGATCGGCTGGGTCAGTTAAGTTCAGGGCAGAGAGGTCGGCTCAGAGGATGAGGGCAACTGTTTCTGTGAGATTTTGAAGAGGTCATCTGGGAAAGATTTTCTCAAAGGACACTGGATGCTCACAGCAGCATATCAGGGGAAAAAGAAAGAAAACGGAAAACTGCACAGCTGAGCAGAAGGCCAGCCAGGCTGCACCGAGGATTTTTTCTAGCCTCACAGCGCCCACCGGCTCATTCTCTGAAGGGAGCAAGGGCTCTCCTACAAGACGCTGTCTGGGAAATCTTGCCCCACCCACCCTAGAGCCCTGCTCTCGCCCTTTTTGGATTGTTTGTCCCCCAAATGCTGAGAACATTGGCAAGGAACAGACTGCAGGCCCTGGAGGATGCCAACAGCAATGCTTATGACGTGACGGCAATGGAAGAACCCAGAGTTCTGGGGAAGCACACGCTGTCTTCACAAGTGGAGACCTAGGCGGAGGACATGTCACAAACAAGAGCTTCGCACTTAGGCATTTTTGTTTATTTGGACGGGGTTCTATGACTGTGTAGCAATACTTTTTGAGTTCTAACCAAAATATTATGCCTCGTGCAACCAAAATACTCAGGGGAGGCAGCACCACACCACATTCGGCAAAGCGTGCCACTCCTTTCTGTCCCCCAAACTCCGTGAAGGCAGGGACTCTCATCTTGGAGCACTCAGAGATGCCAGGGGCTGTGAGCAATGCCTGGTGCCTGGTAAAGGCACGAAAACTCGCTGCTGGAGGACTGAAGAGGTTCCACACAATTTTGCCACAAAAATAACTTTCTGAAACAAGTCTAACTTGATCAGTAGCTCAGAAAACATGAAAAGCCACCTCCACAAGAAAAACTTCCTTCATCTTGTTCTCCCCTCACGTACACCAGTTTACCCTTCGTGCCTGGTATAAAGGAGACTAACTTTTCTAAAAAGGAAGAACTTCCCTGGGACCTAACTAAATAAAACTCTTGACTCAAGGTCTTTACTGCTCCAAGGAGGACGGCTTGAATGGTGCCTGACTGCCACCAGCACAGCCCCTCTCTCCCCATGACGAGCCAAAGCCCAATCACAAATTCAACTCCCAAGACAGATGGCACGAGTCTACAAGTCAGTATCTGTCAGGAGCCACCCATAGCGACATCAGAGGACACAGTGGAACTGCCTTTGCAGGTTTCTGAGTCTATAAATCTTTACAGGAGTAGAAAGCCTCACTCTTCTCCCTCGGCGTGGCCTGTGGTTTCGAACTGAGTCGGCACGGACTCAATGGCAGAGTTTAGTTTTCCGCTTACCAGGAGCTAAGATCTAAAGGCCTGATGGACTGCTCCCCTTTTCTCAGTCATTTGAATGTGACAGGTACGTAACGTGCATCTACGTCTACCTTCAGTGTACCCCACTGAGGATATTCCGACCGCTTCTCTTATTCCACACCAGCAGGTACTACTCACGTGTTACGTGTGAGGGATCAAAAGGGTCAAAGGAAAATGAGAGGATGTTGTCTGCGTAGCTCTTTTTCCACAGCTTGGTGGCCGTGTCTGCGTTCCAGAGCACGATGTAGTTTGGCGGGTGGATGGCGAGCAGTAAATCCCGGGAGGCATCTTGATTCCACAGCCACTGCAGGTCTGCAAAGACCAAGCGACGCAGGTAACGATCAGAAGCGACGGCAAAGAGCACTATCCTAACTCATCTTCCATGGCAAGGTCTTTAAAGTAGAGCCCTCCACATGTTAATCTCCCCAAATGCAATGAGTGTGTGCTGTGTGTAGACTGTACCAAAAACTTTAATAACCAGCTATCTGGTTAAAATCTCAAGTTTGAATTGCTCTGGCAATCTGAAACATGACTTCAAATAAAGTTTTAAAAGCACTTTGCCTTCGATGAAGCAATGCTTCTATGGCACTAGTTAACGGGACTTTACAGATATTTCATGAGCTTTCTTGAGTGCACGATAAGGATCCAGTGTAGTATCCGTATGTATTAAGTACTCAATAAATATTTTCTCCATGACTGAGGAAAAGTCACTCGGTCAAACCCTTGAGTCAAAAAATACTGAAACTGATTGTGGTAATGATTGTACAACTCTTCTTAATGTGACAGAACTGCTGAATTGTAACTTATATGAATTATATGCCAATAAAACTTTTTTTGGGGAAAAAAAAAGACGATACTAATTTTAGGTGAATACCATATACAAACAAGCATGCAAACACTCGATGTCTATAAAACCGAGAACACAATTCCGACCATCTCAGTGGGAGAAAGCAGCCAGGGTCCATTGACATGAGCAGCTCAGCCAGCTGCGGTGATTACAGCCTGTGCTTCTGTGTACTCCAGATGCAACGTCACCGAGGCGGAGGCTGCTCTCAGCGAGCATTGCCAGCGTGCCAGTGAACTGAGATCTGAGGAACTAGGACCACGCATGTGCTGGGCAGGAACAGAAAGCGGTGAGATTCAGGGCAGAAGAACAGGCCCAACACCATCACCAAGAACTGTCCGGAGGTGAGAGGCTCCCAGGGTCAGAGGCCCAGCGACGTGCCAGGCAGAGCAAACGTCCCTCACCCTGGACAGGCTTCACGTGCTCTTGAATCTCACACTGAGGCACTCCCGCCGCCACGTCCCACACGATGATCTTCCCGTTGACATCAGCGGAGGCTAAGCGCAAGGAATAGGGTGAGCCAATGTTATGGTGGTAATTCTCCCTGGCCCACTTAACCTAGCAGCAAGAAGAAATTGGGTCAAGTAAATACTTGCACCAGATAAAAGCAAACATAATTTTCACAAAACAATGAGACCCTACGAACTACATTTGCATCATAAGAGAATTAATAAGAAAGAACAGGAAATGGTTTTCCATTGGAAAAGTCAGACATTTTTATTGTTTATGGTATACATTTAAAGTAAGGGTTGAAATGTTTTAAAACATCAATGAGAGTGGTACCTAGCTTTAATAATTTAAGAAATGCAGGTCAAAAATCATACAATTCTATGGAAATTCATTTTCCTACAATGTATTTATTCTATCCAAAGCAAGCCCACTGCTATAGAGTCAAATTAAAGCTTCTATCAACCCTACAGTAATAAGCAAAACTACTCCATAGGGTTTGCTGGGCTGTAAATCTTACCTCTGAGTTTCTGAGACTGAAAATCTTTATAGGAGCAGAAAGTCTCATCTTTCCCCCTAGGATCGTTGGTGACTTTGAACTAGTGATCTTGGAGTTGGCACCCCAATGAGTAACCCATCGCTCTACCAGGGCTCCATTACACCCGTTGTTACTAGGTGGCCTCAAGTCAGTTCCGACTAATAGCGAACCAATGTACAATCGAACGAAACACTGCCAGCTCCTGCTCCATGCTGTTACGTTTGAGCCCACTGTTGCGGCCACGGTGTCACTGGGGTTTTCTCTTTTTCACTGTGGTTCCACTTTACCAAGCATGATGTCCTTCTCCGGGGACTGCTCTCTCTCAATAACATGTTCAAAGTGCAGGAGATGAAGTCTCCCCATCCTGGCCTCTAAGGAGCATTCTGGCTGTACTTCTTCCAAGACAGACTTGTTTATTCTTTTGGCAGTCCATGGTACTTTTCGATATTCTTTACCAGCATCATAATTCAAATGCATCAATTCTTCTCGTCTTCCTTGATGTCCAATTTTCACAAGAATTCAAAAAATTGAAAATACCATGGCTTTGGCTAGGCCCACATTACTCAAATTAACCTCTTTGCTCTTCAGTACTTTAAAGAGGTTTTGCGCAGATTTACCCAATGTAATATATCCTTTGATCTCCTGACTGCTGCTTCCATGAGCATTGATTGTGCATCCAAGGAAAATAAAATCCTTGACAACTTCAGGCTTTTCTGTTTATCATGTTACCTACTGGTCCAGTTGTGAGAATTTCGGTTTGCGTTCAGTTGTTACCCTGAAGGCTGCAATCTTTGATCTTATCAGCAAATGCTTCAGTCCTCCTCAAGTGGTCCAAGTCCTCTTCACTTTCAGCAGTTTTCCATGTGCATTTTGCAGGTTGGTAACAAGTCTTCCTCCAATCCTGATGCCACATTCTTCTTGAGTCCAGCTTCTCTGATGATTTGCTCAGCATACAAGATGAATAAGGGTGGTGAAAGGATACACACCTTCCTGATTTTAACCCATGCAATATTCCCTTGTTCTGTTCAAAACCATCTGCTGTTTATTCCCTTGATCTGCCTCTTGGTCTACAAGTAGGTTGTACATGAGCACAATCAAACATAATGGAATTCCCATTCTTTTCAACGCTATCCATCGCATGATTTACATCCTAGCGAATGTCTCTGAACAGTGAAAAAAACATAAGTAAACATTTTTCTGGTATTCTGTCGGCAGCCAAGATCCATCTGATATCAGCAATGATATCCTTGTTATCTACCACCTCCTTTGAATCCTCTTGAATTTCTGGCAGCTCCTGGTCAATGTTCTATTGCAACCATTGCTGAATGATTTTCATAAAAAATTTTCTTGTATATTTGATACTGTTGATAATTTGTCAACAGTATCTGTTGGCTGACCTTTCTTTGGAGTAGATATGGATCTTTTCCAATAGGTTGCTCAGGTACTTGTCTTACAAACTTCTTAGCATAGGTGGGTAAGTGATTCCAGTGCTTCACTGAAGCATTTCGATTCGTGTTCCACCAATTTCTGGCGCCTTTAGTGCAGCTTGAACATTTTCCTTCAGTATCACTGATTCTTGACCATATGTTCCTTCTTGAAATGTAGACTAATTATTTTTGGTACAGGTGACCCTATATATGCTTTCCATCTGCTTTTGATACTTCCTGCATCATTCACTATTTTGCCCACAGAATCCTTTAACATTGCAACTCAAGGCATGATTTTTTCCTTTAGTTTGCTTAGTTTAAGATATGCTGTGTGTTCATCTATTGCATTATAATACCCTTATTTTGTCTTCTTGAGTTGCTCTTTGAAATCTTCTATTCGGCTCTTTTATTTCATAATTTCTTCCATTTGCCATAGCTACTCTCTGATTAAGAGCAAGTTTGAGTCTCCTCTGACATCAACCTGAATCTTTTCATTCTTTCCTGTTTTGCTTTCTTCATGTATGATATTCTGGATGTCATCCCATAGGTCATTAGACCTTCAGTCATTGATGTTCATGAGTCAAATCTATTCTTGGGATGTTCTCGAAATTCAGGTGGGATATATCAAGGTTGTATTCTGGCTCTCATAAACTTGTTTTAATTTTCTCCAGAGGTGATGAAGCTAACTCTCTGAATCCTGAGGCCCCAGCCCCAGCCCCAGCCTGCCCTTCCCCCCAACAGCCTGGCCCTGCAGCTCTACTTCCAGTACCCCTTGTCTTTCAGTTTCGGTTTCCAAGTTCCTTGACCTCTGACCCTTGGGCCAGCCTGGCCACTGCACTCCTCAGACAAGTGTTACAAAGCTCTTTCGCCTACCCACAAGTACCCAGAGGAATCTTGCTCTGCCAGCAAACCTCCTGCCCCAAGATAATCGGCTCTCTCACCCCATAGGCCAGTTCCCATATCATCTTACACCAGTATGCTGGTTCGCGGTTCCAGCGTCTCACCAGTCTGGGCCGACAATGGTGCGATCACTCTCCTTTTGTCCTTCTGTGACCTGAGGCCCACAGCAGGTGTTATGTTATGCCTGTTTTCCCACAGCTTGTCCTACATGTCTCGCTATCTGAATGCATTGGTATGTTTGCTTTGTGGGCTTCCTCACCACACAAGTTACATGAGGCTTTTCTTCTGTGTCCTCAGCCCTCAGTCAGTGCTCAAAACCAATGGATGACTGAGTGGCACAGTAAATGGGACAATTAATCATTTCTAGCGGAGCACTTAGGGCTAAGCACTGGGCTGCTAGACACAAGATTTGTAGTTCAAACCTATCAGCCCCTCTATAGGAGGAACATGAAAGCTATCTGCCCCTTAAAGGTTCACAACCTCAGAAACCCTACCGAGCAGTTCTACTCTGTCCTCTGTTGGGCTGCAATGAGCTGAAACTGACTCAAGGGCAATGGGCTTAGTTTTGGTTTCTCAGCTTTAAACATGGTTCAAGAAGTACCATTTTATAGTCAGCCCTGAGTCACACTGTGTCACAGGAAATGCTAGCCTGCCCCAAGTTGACCATGTTTGAAAGCTTTCCTGTATTTTACATACATACAACTTAATGAAACTCAAGTGGTATTTAAAACTGGAGAATAAAAAGTCTCCTGTACTAAGACTGTAAGTGGGTTTTCACTTACCTTGACAACATCAGCTTTATGCTTCTCCAAGACTTGAAGAGTCTGGGCAGTATTTGAATCAATCACTACTACGAGCGAATGACATCCATAAGCAATTAAACCTTGCCAGCCCCTAACAAAAGAGGAATATTAAAACTGAAGCATCCCTATCTCAGAAAAGCAACACCTAACTTCTCTTATCTAGACATCCTAGATAACCGAGAAATCAAATTAAAACCTGCCACCATTCATAAAATTATCTTAAGCCCAGCGACATTTTCCATGAACTCATTTAAATAAAAGGTCTACACTCATAAACTTTTATTGACATTCATTTTCCATTCCGTTAGAGGGGTTTTTGAGAAGTGTACTTATCTAGCCATGAGCCAACTACATAGAAACGAACGGAGCTGTGTGCTTGCCTTTGAGGGTACGGGCCTCAACTTATCCAACTTTGATGTCTTACCAAGCCACACCCCCAATCACCCAGTGGATTCTGATTCATAGGGACCCTAGAAGACAGAACCGAGTCGATGCATTGGGTTTCTGAGGCTGCAAATCGGGAAGCTGACAGCCGCCTCATTCTCTCATTTTCCTCCAGTGAAGCAGCTGCTGTGTTCTAATGACCACAATTTCAGTGAGCCAGCCAGTACTTAACCCACTGCACCACCAGGGCTCCTCTGACCCCTGAAGCATACACAAAGTACCTGACACCACATTGGATAAGTACCTGTTGCCACTTGCAAACATTTCCACTAGATAAAAAAGACAAATATGGGCCCAGCCCCAAGGGGGTTTCAATCCTCTTGGCAATAGTATCAAGTGCCACAATATTATCGTGTGTCTGATTATTAAAACAGGAGCCCTGGAGGTGGGGTGCTTGTGCACTGAGTTGTGAACCGCAAGATCAGCCATTTCAAAGCACCAGCCGCTCCCCAGGAGGAAAGGCCAGGCCTTCCACTCCTATGAAGAGTCATAGTCTCGGAAAGTCACAGGCCAAGTCTTACTCTGTGCTGCAGGGTTACTGTAAGGCACCCAGGTGGTGTAGTGGTAATGTGATGGGCAAGGCTGAAAACACCAGCTGCTCCTCAGGAGATAGGTAGGACTTGCTCTCCTGTAAAGAATGAACAGACTCAGAAACTCAGAGGTAATTCTACCCTGTCCTGTAGGGTCACGATGAGTCAGCATCGACTCAATGGCAGTGAGTTTGTTATTAAAATGTCTGAGTTGTAATGCGATTTTTACAGTGAAAAGATAAAACTTAAGAGACACGAACTGCTGAGGGTGGGCACGTCCTAGGAAGATCAGGGAGGGCAGGAACACACAGGTGAAAGGAAGGACAGGTGAGTGGCAGGTGGGCACAGGGCCTGGCCCATCTGAGTAAGAGTGAGAAACAAGGATGAGGCAGAGAGAATGGGGGAGAGGCTGTGAGGCCCGGGGTGGCGGGTGGAGGGAGAGATGCCTAGTGGTTGCAGGAGGTTTAGAGGGGACGAGATGGGTGGCAAGGAGCGGTCACGAGAACTGCCAAGAGAAACAAAACCTACTCATCACGACCTTATAGAACAGGGTAAAACTACCCCTGTGAGTTTCCGCTACCGGTAACTCTTTCGGGAGTGGAAAGCCCCGTCATTCTCCCTGGGAAAGGCTGGTGGTTTCGAACGGCTGACCTTGCAGTTAGCAGCCCAAGGCGTAACCACGACGCTTCCAGGGCTCCCAGAGAAGCAGAGGTGGGCCAAAGAGGCCAGATCTATCTGCACAAGGAAACGCTCCACGCAAGGGCATTGATTACTTTGAGCACAAGAGCTGCAGCACTGAAATCTCCACGGAGTGGGGGGGCACCATGCCTTGGCCGGGCCACACGCACCAAAGGGTGAAACCTCGCCTCCCTCCCCTCCGCTCCCCTCCCCAACTTCTGGCCGAGCCTGGGCGGCCTGGGGCCAGTCGCCCTCACCAGTCCACCGCCGCCTTGTTGTGGGCGTTGAGGGCCCCGGTGAGGGTGCGGGCCGACACCTTGAAATTCACGGTGTAGGGCAGCATCGCGGGAGGGGAGCCTGGCCCGAGGCGCCAGCTGGCAACCAGGAAGCAGCGGCCTCCGCGTTTCCGCCCGTAGCGGCGTCCGGATGGCACGGCGGGCCCTGCTGACAGGTTCCGCCGGAAGTAACGTTCCGTCCCCCACAGCCTCCGTCGCTTCCGTTTCCGGCACCTGGATTCCACTCCCCCCGTTTCCGTTGCTTTCAGGTTCCGCTGCGGCCCTCTTGGGTCCCGCCTGGGTTTTAGAGCGCAGGGATTGCACCACAGCGCGCAACTCTGGGCAGTTACTCGGGGGTAAAACGAGTTTCGGCCTCCAGACGCGGCTCTTCTCATCAGGTTGGACTGCCTGGGCCTCTGTGCCCTGCTGGAAATGGTCAAAGGAAGGCAGCCAACGCCCCGATACTTCTGCCACTGATCAGTTCACGTTGGGTACCTTTGTAGGCATCAAGGGTTTAGAACAAGACCTCTTTTTCGTGGAGCTTACAGAATAGTGAAGAAATGGAATTCACTGGTTGAAATGGAGAGGGTGAATGAATGAAGGATCTGAAGGTAAATCATTTCAAAAATGGAGGCCTGAGGTCTTGGAAACACTCCCTTGGATTTTATGAAAACAGCTGAACCCAGAGGCCACCAGGCAAACCCCCTCTTGTTGAAGTGGCTTTCACTTTTCACTTTCTCCTCTTCCACATCTTCTTCAAACCAGATTAATCACGCCCTCCTCAGTACTTCATGTAAACATTGCTATGATTTTTGCGAGTCTCTTAGGAACCCTGGTGGTTAGGAGTTTCTCATATTGGGCTGCTAACTATAGGGTCAGCAGTTCCAAACCACCAGCTGCTCTGTGGGAGGAAGACGGATTTCTACTTCCATAAAGAGTTTCAGTCCAGGAGATCCACAGGGGCAGTTCTCTTTGTTCTATAAGGTTCCTGTGAGTCAGAGTCCACGGGATGGCAATTGAGTTTGGTTTGCTTCTTTCTCTCCTGTACAGGCTATTAGCTCCTTGATCCATAAAAGGAACCAAATGTTGGCAATTTCATCAATCACACTCGAAAGACAGCTTTCTCAAAGATCACCTCCAACATTCTCCTAGTTGTCAAATTAATGTCAAATTCATCGTTGTCAAATTAATGAACATGTTTTGGCTCACATCCCTTTGCAGCTCACCCTCTGGTCCTACTTTTTACCCACGCCCTTTCCTAATGATGCCTTAGGTTTCCTTAGACACGCCCATAGCCACAACCTAAGTATATCATTGTCCTGGTGGCACCGTGGTTAGGCAACTGATGGCTGATTAAGGTCCTCTGTAGGAAACCACCAGCTGCTGAGTGGGAGAAAGATGAGACAGTCTTCTGGGTTAAGTTACAGCCTTGCTCTTTTCTGTCCCACAAGATTGGGTTGAGTTGGAATTGATGAGACAGACATGCACCTTGAGTTCTTCATTAAAAACCTTGGATGCTTCCCAGATAGACATCGGTAATAGTCTCCTAACATTTATTCTCTGTACATTATTTCATAGGGACAGTATCATTGTGTGTTAGTACCTGCAACCAGAAGGCATTTGTACCTCAGAAGTCTGGCGCCTGCACACAGAACCCCAATTCCATCTTATGCTTTGAAACAGTCCAAAGGCCATCTTGAGTACTTTACACACATATTTTTGACCACTGAGCTGCAAAGATAACCAAAACAACTACTAACGAGACAGGGAGAAGCAGAATAGTCCTGATGAATCTCCTAGATAAATGTGGGAAGGCAAGAAGAGGTTGTCTGCCTATGGAAAAGACAGGTCATTTAGAACAGACATACACAAGACTTAGGGACCTTGACCTAAGGACATCTTCCTCACAACTTTATGGAGCAGTTTTCTTTCTTTTTTTTGTCCTCCCCACTCCTGCCAATTGAACTAATCATATTTTAAAAGCCTATTGACTGTCATTATCATAAACTTTGTATCAGTAGTGCCTATAAAGTAATTACTAGGAATTAGCTTATCCATGGAAGGCATCAAACCCCCACTGAATTTTGTATATACACCATTGGTCTTGTATTGCTCTTTGGACTGCGACAGACAAAACTTTGACAGTGTGTGGGTCCATTTCCCACCTCTCTTTCTTCTTTATGCAAAATAATATTGTTTTTCTTCACTGTTGTAACTTTGTGGTAGTTTCTCCCTAGTTCCACAAAGTTTGCTCAATTATAAACAATAAAAAATGTGCTCAGTTATAAACCTACACTTCCCAACTTCCCTTAAAACTAGGTCCACCCATGAGACTACATTCTGGCCAATGCAGTATCAATGGGTGTTTCCTGGGTTTTGATCTCTGGAACGTCTTTCCTCTTTGCTGTGCTTTTCAATATTCACCCCCTGACCCTCTGGTTTTCTACAGATAGATCAGTCTAGAGGGTAACCACAATGTAGGGGAATAAATACACCTTTGTAAACTGTCTGGATCATAACAAACTATAGATAACCTTGGGAAGAATGGGAGTTCCAGAAAACCTAGTTGTGCTCATGCAGAACCTGAACTTGAATCAAGAGGTAGTTGTACAGACAGAACAAGGGCCTACTGTGTAGTTTAAAATCAGGAACGGTGTGCATCAAGGTTACATCCTCTCACCAGACTTATTCAATCTGTGTTCTGAGCAAATAACCAGGGCAACTGGGTCATTTTGAAGAAGAATGTGGCAAAAGGATTAGAGGAAGGCTTATTCACAACCTGTGGTGATATGCAGATGACATAACCTTGCTTGATGAAATTGATGAGGATTTGACACACTTGCTTATGAAGATCAAGGATTGCAGCCTTCAGTATGGATGACCACTCGATGTAAAGAAGACCAAAATCCTCCCGACTGGACCAACAGGTTAGCATCATGATAAACAGAGAAGAGAGTAAAGTGGCCAAGAATTTTGGCTGGCTTGCATGCACAATTAGTACTCATGGAAGCAGCATTCAAGAGATCAAAAGACATGGCATTAGGTAAATCTGCCACACGAGACCTCTGTAGAGTATTGAAAAGCAAGGGTGTTAGTTTGAGGACTAAAGCATGCCTGACCTGACTAAGATAGGAGGACTAGGGGATTTCTAATTGCCTCGTGTGCATGTGAATGTTGGACATTGAATAAAGAAGACCAAGTCAGTGAATTTGCATTATGGTGCTGGGGAAGAATATTGCAAAGTACCCTGGACTGCCAAAAGGACAAATACATCTGTCTTGGAAGAAGTCCAATAAGAATGCGCCTTAGAGGTAAGGATGACGGGACTTGATCTCACGTGCCTTGGGCATATGGCCAGGAGAGACTATCCCTAGAAAAGGACATTGTGCTTGGTAAAGTAGAGAGACCGGGAAAAGAGAAAGGCCCTTGACAAGATGGATGGGCACAGTGGCTGCCACAATGGGCTCAGGCATAAGAACAATTGTGAGGATGGTGCAGGGCCGGGGGCGTTTCATTCTGTTGTGCATGGGGTTGCTATGAGTTGAGCCAACTAGATGGCGACAATGGCAATAGATGTAGGAGTCCTGGGGGCATACTGGTTAAAACACTTGGCTGCTCACAGGAAAGTTCACCATTAGAAACCACCAGCTTCTCCAGGAGAGCAGGATGTGACAACCTTGGAACCCCTGTGGGGCAGTTCTACTCTGTCCTAAAGGGTCCTAGTATGTCAGAATTCCTTCACCTGCAGTGAGTTTTATGCTTAGTAGACTTAGAACTCCTCTCAGAAAGGAACCAAATTCTAGTCTTTTTATTACCACCTTTCTTGCCATGATGTTGGTGTTCAATAAATGATTGATGGTACAGGAGAGCAGGAACTATAAATTAAACATCAGACCAACCAGGAACAAGGTGACAACAAGGATTCAATGCAAGTGCTCACAGATGAAGGCGAACAGCAGGTAAGCAAACCTCCACACCCCCACCCCCCACCCCTGGGGTAAGAAGCAGCCTCTTAAAGGAGGAATAATTAGTTTAATTCTGCAGGGACAGGAATGTTGAATATTCAGGCCAAGAATGGATAAGCCAGCTGGGGTTGGGACAATAATATGTCTCCCATGGTGCAAGAGTGTGCAATTAAGTATGTTAATGGGTTTTATGGACTTCTCTGAAGCATCTGTCTTGGCCAGTATGGGAGGCAGCGTATTAGATACACAAATGCCTCTCCAAGAGGAGAGTGCTTATGCTCCTCTTTATGCCTGGAAACATTTCTATTTCACCCCAGGCCCGAGGACATCACCCCCAACCAGCCTGGCGGGGTGGGCTCAGAGCATCTGCCATGGCAGCATCATTTGCATCCCTATATAAGGACACACTTTGTCTCCCTTCTTTTAAAGTTGGTAGAGAGAAGAGAATGTGACATTTCTGATTCCTGTTCTGATGGTTTGGGGAAAGAAGGAGAGCCAAAGAAAGGGATAGGACAGAGGAAATAGACATAGATGACCGAGTAACGCACGTGAATGTGTAAAGAATCTTTCCAGTGTCGCTAGTTAATGGACACATGGATGTGAGCCTAGATGGAGATGCTGAGAATGAAGATGATGAAGTCAAGAGCTTGCTTTTCTACATGCACCATCTCATCCAATCTTCTCAACCCCCCTAAGGGTGCATTAACATTTCCCCAATACTTTCCCAAGCATGATGTCCTTCTCCTGATAATGTGTCCAAAGTACATGAGATGAAATTATGCCATTCTTGCCTCTGAGGAGCATTCTGGCTGTACTTCTTCCAATACAGATTAGTTTGTTATTTTTGAAGTTCACTGTACTTTCAATGTTCTTCACCAGCAGCATTGATTCACCTGCCTTATCCAATGTCCATCTTTTACATGCATATGAGGCTATTGAAAATACTGTGGCTTGGGTCAGGGGTACCTTAGTCCTCAAACTAACCTCTGCTCTTTCAAACACATTCAAGAGGTCTTGTGCAGCACATGCACCCAAAGCAATGCTCACTTGATCTCTTGGCTGCTGCTTCCATGAGCGTTGATTGTGGATCCAAGCAAGGCGAAATCCTAAGAACCCAAATCCAGTTGTGATTTTATGATTTTCAAAAAACAAAACATGAAAACCCCAACAGTCAACACTGAGCCACTTGGTTTCCAAGACTGCCCTCTTTACAGCAGCAGACTGCTACCTCTTTGACCTGGTGGGTTTGAACTGCTGACCTTTTGGTTAGCAGTTGAGTGCTTACGCACTGCACCACCACTGCATCACCAGGGCTCTGGGTGCTTTAAGACTCTCATTTAACTCAACCCCTGGGAGGCTGGGACAGGCAGCAGAGACAGCTGCAAACCCACACACCCACCTCACAACAGGCCCAGCTGGAAGGTCAGCGAACAAGCTGCAGATTGAGTGAGCTGGGCACCTGCCACTGAAGGATGCTCTTTTAGGGGAAGTGGAAAGACCAGGGGTCCCCAGCCAAATGAATCAGGCAAGTCGCACCTGACTTTGCTCCCTGCCCAGTTTTCCCACACTTGGCTCCTTTGCACGGAGGGTTTCAGTAGAAAGAAGAAACAGAAACTAGCAATTAATTTTCATCATGGCAGAATGGAGTGGTTATAAAATTAATTCTCAGTTGGAATCGGACTTGATTTCACTTAAAGTATTTTTAAAAGGCAAACCACTAGGTTTCCTACATAGTCATAGAAAGTGACATTTCATAAAACTCCATGAGCTCAATGATGAAAATCCAGAGGCAACCCAACAAAGGCAAACTGCCATAAAAAGGTAAGAAAGAAAGAGAGAGAGAGAGAGAGAGAGAGAGAGAGAGAGAGGGAAGGAACTATATATTCATATAGGTATAGGTATAGACGCAGACCTACATCGACATTTATAGAGAGAGTATCTATCTGCCAAAAGAACAAGCAGCTCTGTCTTGGAAGAAGTACAGCAGAATGCTCCTTAGAGGCCAAGGCGGTGAGGCTCTTGACTCATGTGCTTTGGAAATGTTAGCAGTAGAGACAAGTTCCCGGAGAAGGACATCATGGTTGATAAAGTGAGGGGCAGCGGAAAAGAGGAAGGTTCTTGGCTAGATGGATTAACACAGTGACCTCAACAACGGGCTCAAACATAAGAACAATTGTGAGGATGACGTAAGACCGGGCAGCATTTCATTCTGTTATCTTTGGGTCACTAAGAGTTGGAACCAACTCGATGGTACCTAACCACGAATACATGCATTTATATGCATATATACATATATATATGTAAACTTCATAGAAAGCGTTGTATATGTATGTGTATGTATGTATACACACACACATAAATCTTTATGGAGAGCACATTGTCTCATCTTTCTACCACAGAGCCACTAGTGGACTTGAACTGCTGACCTTTCTGTTAGCAGCCCAACACTTAACCCCACAGTGCCACCAGGGATCCCATCCATATATGAGTATGTGTATATGAACTGTGATAGTTCCTATCATAACTTGCCATCCAATCAAATGGCAGTGGCATTAAAACTCTTGCCTTTTATTGCCTGCCTTCTGGAGGCTTTGGGGTGGGGGAGCTGACTCCCTGCTAGGAAGCAGAACAGATCAAGGTCATGGTGCAACCAAGACCTGAGACAATTCTTGCATCTGTGCATGGGGAATCCCCTGCTTTCCTGCTCTGTTTGGCCCCTTAGTACAATCCTGACATGCTGACACCTGCACCTCGGAGCTTTGATTGGTTCTGCAGGATTGGTACGAGCGAGGGCTGGTGAATCTGAACCTAGAGGCAATGGGTGCCTTCCTAGGAGGTTCAAGGATTCACAAGGTGGTCACAATGTACCTGGCTTATTACACTGTGGAGAAACTGCCCACCCCTTCTTCAACAGAGTCCTAGGGATAGTCAAACTAACTCCTCTCCTCTCCTTTCTTCTTCTTTTTCTTCTCCTTCTCCTTCTTCTTCTTTCTCTCTCTCTCTCTCTCTCACACACACACACACACACACACACACACTCTTTCTCTAACAAGGAACTCCCAGTGACTGCTTGAATTGAATCTTGACTCAGGGGCCATGTCCTCTCCACTCTGCTGCACACTGCTCTCCTCCTCCTGCCTCCGCCTTGTCCACTCTCCCTCAATGTTCCACAAGGATCCAGGAAGGAGTTCTGGTTGAATCTAGCTGCAGACTAGCCGCAGGCCCACCGCCATCACTGTTGGGATTAGGTGCACAGCAGGGAAGCCAGCAAACCTGGAGCGGATTCCTGAGACCTGCCTCTCTCCTCACTACTGCACCTGGTCCTATGCCTCCTCTGCCTCAACATCCCATGTCACTTGTTTTTGCCTGGCTTCTCCTCACCCATTAAAACTGATTGGGGGGGGGGGGTTGATTTGTGGTCATTTTCCTCGGGCAGATTCTTAGAATCCCCAGATGCAAGCCTACAGACCACTGCTTCTGACTGCTCTCTTTCCTCTGAATTCTCGGATTATCTCAGAAGTATGTGTTCATGAACGAAGTTGGTCAGCAATTTTAAATGTATCCTTGGAGCAGAGGTCGGTGTCAAAATGGCCATGGATGAAGAGACTTTGTTACACACACGCAGTGAAACACGATACAACGAAGAAACCACGAAGCTCTCCATGACACAGATGGACGGAGAACCTGATGCTGAGCAGAGTGGGCTGTTCGCAAAAGGGCACCTTGAATGAGACCACTGTTCTGAAGAAGAAAAAGACATCAACCAAGACAAAGACTTTGGAAATTTTCCCAAGGAGGGGAGGACAAGGCAGGTGCCGATGAAGCAATAGGCTAGAGGGATGGTGAGTATATACTTCGGGAAAGGGGACGGTAGTAATGCAGAAGGAGAAGAGAAATCTACTGAGGGAGGCAAGTTAAACTAATGGTAAACTTGGTTAGTGTAAACTAGTGAACACAAAGTTGATTATTTGAAATGCAGAATCCCCACCCAATGCAAAAATGTTTAATTTCTAAAAATGTATAAAAAAGAAAAAAATCATGATTAGTCTCACCTAAAGAGAGCTATTATATTTACCCTATTTTAAAAGTTATCCTTTTAATGTATCTGTCCCCACCAAGAGAACTCTTACAGATAGATACATCTTGACTCATTCATCTTGTTCTCTGACATGGCTGGCTCTATCCCTGTCACAAAGTAGGCCATCAATATGTGCTTGTTGAACTGGACCCAATGAGTTCCTTGAAATATTTCTATTGTCACAAAAGAGAAAGGAAAACAGGCAACTTGGGTTTCTTACTTAGACCTGTAGACCTCACTCGCTTCTATCGAGTGGCTTGTGACCCACAGTGACCCAACAGGACAGGGTAAAACTGCCCTGTGCGTTTCCAAGGCTATAACTTTGATGGGAGTAAGAAAACCCAGGTTTTGTCCCAGAGAAGCTGGTGTGTTTGAACTGCTGGCCTTGTGGTTAGCAGCCCAGGAAATCACCCACGACACCCCCAGGACTGATTTTAGAAAGAAAACATAAATGTTCACTACCACCCCCACCCTCCACTCTCCCCACCTGCCTGCCCTGGGGAGGAACATAATAAAGGCGAAGATGAATGGATTTGAGGGGAAAGAATGTAATTACTAAATCAAATAACTCCTTTTTTTGGAATAAGGAAACCGCAATAGTACGGGAATCAACCTCTGGCACATTGGGTGGGAGGAGAGCAATACACACAATTAAAATGAGAAGGAATTAGAACAGCAGAAACAAATGCAGCGGGAGCCCACGCACTCTTGGATGTTATAAACTGAAAAGACTAAATGAAATGGACAGCTATTCTGAAAAACAAAAGAAAAGACAAATAATAATACCACTACCTAAAAAGAGTGTGTTTTTCCAAATCTCACAACGCAAGTAACTAAGAAAGAAAGAGTTGAAGGAGCATGTCTCACTCCATCTGCTCCACTGCTAACTGAGCGGAGTTGGTGGTTCTCGCCCCCCCCACCCCCACCCCAGGGGGCACCTCGGGAGAAAGGTCTGGCATTCTCCTTCCACAAGAGTGGTCCTCGACAGCTCGGAGCACAGCTCTAGCCTGACACCACGGAGTGAATCAGAAGTGACTCCTTGGCACCTGTTTGGGCGACACCACCAACCCAAAGCTCGGCCTCTCGTTGGCCTTGCCCTTCTGTAAGCAGGGCCTCCCTGCATGCTTCATGCCAGCTTGGGCTGTTTCTCCCTTACATGCAGCCAAATGGAGATGCTTGGACGCTGAAAGCATGTCACACAGCCTAGACTTTCTGTTAGATGGCATTACGCTGCCTCCTAGCCTGGCGCCCTTTTTGCATATTGATTCCCCGTTGGACTGCGAACTGCGAGGCCAGCAGTTTGAAACCGCCAGCCTCTCCTCAGGAGGAAGATGAGGCTTTCAACTCCTGTGAAGATTTAACGGTCTCAGAAACTAACGGCCCTCCCGCCCCCATCCCCTGTGGGGTGGCGGTCCTACCCTGTTCCTTGGGGTCACTGTGAGTCGGCTTTGGCTAGATGACAGTGAGAGACCTTTGAGAACGATCCATGATGTGGACCCTCTCTTTATGGGCCTGTTGACCATGCGTGTATTTTCCTGGGAGAGCTGGCTATTTCAAACCTTTGTCTGATTTTAGTTGAGCTATTTTTCTTTCTATCAGTGGACGGCATCGGCTCAGTGGTAGTGAATTTGGTTTTAGTTCTGTGCTAGGCTCTAGCGGGTAGCATCGCCTCCCGCTGCCTTTGAACTTGGTGGACCCTCTTCGGGCAGCACCACAACCATCTGGGTATTATCTGGGCATTTAGCCTGGAGTTGTGCCTATTTCCTTCCACTCTCTAGTTCTGTGCTGCTGTCTCCACTAGGCAAGGGCCGGGCAGCAGCTGCTTACCTGGAGAAGTGTTTTCACTTATATCCACGATGAATTTGTGGGGAGCCAGCCAGAAGACACACTTCAGGAATCCATTGCCTGGGAAATAAGAGTCTTCTTGTTTTGAGTAACACGTGGGGTTTTGATGCTTTAAGTTACTTGGATAACCCTGTGCAGTCTTGTCCAAATGCAGGATGCCAGAACTGAAAGTCCCTGTTGCCTGTTTCTTCTGCCCACATGACTGTCCACCTGGCTCAGGAAAAGGGTGCCCTCTGTTCTCCAGAAGTTCCACAAGCTCCGTCTTGGCTGCAGCTTTCAAGGCAATAGCTGACCACAGCAAAGCCTGAGGAAGGGCCTCCGGTCACTGCTGGGGCGGCATGGACGCACTCCGGAGCATCCCTGCTGTCCCAGCCCTCACCAGGCACACTGCTTCACCCCGGGACTGTGAGGTTTCTACCCCAGCAAAGAGGAGGAGGTGGGGACCGTGCTTGTGAGGCAGGTGCTGTGCTCAGTCTGTCACCAGGGCCACCCCATTTCATCCTCACAGCGCACTAGGGGCACAGAGGCCGGTTTTACATAGGAAACCGAGGCTCAGCCAAGCCAAGCAATTTGTGTAAGGTCTTGCTGACAGGAGACAGGTTTGAGACCTTCTCCAAGGTGTGTGTGTGTGTGTGTGTGTGTGTGTGTGTGTGTGACTGAGGAGTGGTGGGGTGGGTGCTGGCTGAGAACCAGCTGGGCCCTCAGTGGGTCCTTTCTGCTATCCCTGCCTACCACAGTTTTAAATCTGCCCCTGGAGCACACTGACCTACGGGCAATGCCTTCCCCACCTCCTTCAGAAGTACTGGGGTGCATGTGGTTAACACTTTTCTGGTAACGGGAGGCCAGAAGTTCAAGTTTACCCAGAGGTGCCTAGGGAGAAACTCAACAACTCAACAAACTCACTACCACAGAGTTCATGGCAACTCCTAGCAGCCCCATAGGACAAGGCGGGACTGCCCTCTGAGTTTCTGAGACTGTAACTCATTGTGGGAGCGGCAGAAAGCCCTCTTTCTCTCTTTAGGAGCAGCTGGTGGTTTGAACGATGGTCCAACGAGTAACCACTAAGCTACCAGGGCCCCTGCCTTGGTTCACAGACTTCCAAATATTCAGTCATTAAAAACCCCGTGGAAGACCGCGAGCATGGCAACACCGATTATGGCAGAGGTAACGGTTAGGTGAACATGAAACACCTTATCCTTCCATCTCTCTTTGACCCATTTTCAAGTTTCAGTTTTTAATATGTTTCTGCTTTATCTTTTTTTTAAATTTTATTGGGGTTCATACAACTCTTATCACAATCCATACATATATCCATTGTGCCCAGCACATTTGTACATTTGTTGCCATCATAATTCTCAAAACATTTTCTTGCTACTTGAACCCTTGTTGTCAGCTCCTCATTTTGTCCCCTCCTTCCCCTACTTTCCTTCCCTCACGAACCTTTGATAATTTATAAATTATTATTATGTTGTCATATCTTACACTGTCTGATGTCCCCCTTCACCCACTTTTCTGTTGTCTGTCCCCAGGGAGGGAGTTATATGTAGATCATTGTGATCAGTTCCCCCTTTCTACCCCACCTTTCCCTTACCCTCCTGGTATTGCTACTCTTATTATTGGTCCTGAGAGGTTTATCTGTCCCGGATTCCCTGTGTCTCCTGTTCATATCTGTACCAGTGTACATCCTCTGGTCTAGCCCAATTTGTTAGGTAGAATTGGGATCATGATAATGGGGGGCAGGAAGCATTAAAGAACTAGAGGAAAGTGTATGTTTCATCAGTGCTATATTGCATCCTGACTGGCTCATCTCCTCCCCGCGATCCTTCTGTAAGGAGATGCCCAGTTGCCTACAGATGGGTTTTGGGTCCCCAATCTGCACTTCCCCTCATTCACAATGATATGATTTTTTTTTGTTATTTGATGCCTGATACCTGATCCCTTTGACACCTCGTGATCACACAGGCTGGTGTGCTTCTTCCATGCGGGCTTTGTTGCTTCTCAGCGAGATGGCCACTTGTTTATTTTCAAGCCTTTATGACCCCAGATACTAAATTTTTTGATAACCAGGCACCATCAGCTTTCTTCACCACATTTGCTTATGCACCCAATTTGTCTTCAGTGATAGTGTTGGGAAGGTGAGCATCATAGAATGCCAGTTTAATAGAACAAAGTGTTCTTGCATTGAGGGAGTACTTTGGAGGCCCAATGTCCATCTACTGAGTGAGACTTTTCTCTGTTCTGTGGTGGTTGTTTGTTTCTGTTTCTGCTTGGTGTGATTTTCTATATATGAAATCCAACTCAAACACTCACCGCCATCCAGTCGAGGCCGACCCACAGTGACCGCCGTGTTGGACAGGGTAGAACTGCTCCTGTGCATTTCCAAGACTGTGACTGTTCACGGGAGTCGAACACCCGTCTTTCTCCTGTGGAGCTGCTGGCAATTTTCCAACTGCCGACCTGGCAGATCACAGCCCAGCTCATGACCGCTCCACACTGGGACCAGTACATCTATCGAGATGGCAGCTTGATCAATAATCATCCAGGATCCTGGCAGGGGAGGTTGTGGGGAAACGGGAGCTAACGACCATGAGGACAAGAAAGAAGCCAATGTTTTTAAGTTGGTAGTGACGATAAGTGCACAGCTTTCGTAATATGACTCAACTCCTAGACTGGATGGGAGAAAGACGAGGTTTGCTATGCCCATCAAGAGTGACCGTCGACTGCTCATAAACCCAAAGAGGCAGTTCTACCCCATCCTACAGGATCACTCTGAATCAGCATCAACTCAATGGCAGGGAGTTTTTGATTAAAGTGTATGATATGTGACTTATATGCCAATAAAGCTATTTAAAATTAAATAGTTGCTGTTCTGGGGGGAAAAAAACCATAAGACCACCCTAGGGAGCCCAGTTCCACTCTGACATATTGTTGTTGTTGCCGTCAGGTGCCGTCTGATCATTTCTAACTCACAGCGACCCCCTGTACAACCGAATGAAACACCCCAGCCCTACACCATGCTCACGGTTGTTCTTACGTTTGAGCCCCTCGTTGCAGCCACGGCATTCTCCAAGCACAAGGACTGCCAAATGAACCCACAAGTCCGTCTGGAAGGACAGCCAGACGTGCCTTTGAGGCCAGGACGGCCAGACTGAGTCTCACCTACTTCGGACACGGTGTCAGGAGAGACCAGACCCCAGGGAAGGGCAGCGTGTTTGGTGAAATCGAGGGGCAGCGCAAAAGAGGAAGGCCCTCGGTGGGCTGGCTGGACTCTGACCCTTACAGAACTGGAAACTGACATCACAGCAACTGGTTACGAGTCCCCATTTCCTTTCTCCCTTCCACATCCCGTAGATGTGGGCCCAGGCAGAGGGCGCACACCTGGGCCTCCACTTTGGCTGCGGGAGTAACTGGAGCTCACCGTCATCCGTGACCCCCAGCATCTGCTGAGAAGCCCTTTCTCCTTCCCACTGACCCCTGACGTTGCTGGGACTGTGGTTTGGAAGGTTGTGATGAATCTTGTTCCCCCTTAATAGCAGGTTGACCTAGGCTTTCTTTTCTTCCCTTTATTTCAGGTGTCTGTCTTTGAAGTGCAAACACATCAGTATTAAAGCAATGAGTTATCTTGGCTGGCAATGTCTTCCAAATTATATCAAAATACGCATTTGTTCCCTTTATAGGCTCCGGAGCTGCCAGTCTCCATCATAAGCCACTCTGTGGCCATGCTGACAAGGCCAATGAAATCCCTCATCCCTACTGCCCCTCCCTCAGGGCAAAGGTATCTTATCCTCACATCGTAGAAACTCGTTGCACAAAACCATTGGAAGTGTTGGGAGGAATGGTATTGTAAGGGTGGATTTGGGCTACAGGTGTGAAATTCAACTTCTCTGTTTGCAGTTGATTGTCTGGGGGAACAGAAGACTTTGCCAGGGTTTAATGGGGCCATTTATTTATAGCAATCAGCAAGGTGATGTGTACAGACCCAAAGCCCTGCTTGCTCTTCTCTGGTATGAGCACCCAGCAAAGAAAACACCTTATTAAATCTAAAACACCTTAATAAAAACAACCCAATCAAACTGGGCACAACATATGAATAGACAGTTTACTAAACATGACATCCAGGCGGCCAACAACCGCATGAAGAAATGCTAATGTTCATTAGCAATAAGAGAAATACAAATTAAAACAACAATGAGATATCACCTCACACTGATACTCTTAACAACAACAAACCAGAAAATTATAAATGCTGGAAAGGCTGTGGAGATATTGGAAAACTCATACATTATGGGTAGGACTGTCGAATTGTACATCCACTCTGGAAATCAATGTGGCATGTCCTTAAACAGATGCAAATACAATTACTTTATGAACCTGCAAGCCCTCTCCTGGGTATTTAACCTAAAGAAATAAAGAATTCAACATGAATAGACAAATGCACACCTATGTTTTTGCAGTAATTTCCATAACAGCAAAAAAGATGGAAACAATAAAAAAACTCCCATTATAGAGGAAGGGATAAACACACTCTGGTACATTCATACAGTGGAATATTACATATCAATTAAAAAACAACTGTCAACTACCACACGACACGGACAAAACTGGCGAATAGTATGTGTAACAAAGTTAGTCATAAAGAGATATTTAACGACACCATTATTATAAGGAAAACCAAAAAAAAAAGAAAAGTGGTTTCCCCACCGAAGGATAAGAAGACTTCGAGGCCACCAGTCGGCCTGCGGGATAAAGATGAGGCTTTCGACTCCCTTGAAGAGTCAGCGTCTCAGAACCCCAGGAGCAGTTCGATCCTGTCCTGTGGGGTCGCTAAGAGGCAGGACTGACCTGATGGCAGGGAATTTGTATGTCGACTTTCTGGCCAACCTCTGGCTTCTTGCTCTGTCTGCATCTGGCTTGTCAACTGACCTCTGGTACTTTGCACTTGAGCCAGAGGGGCCGTCCTTTTGCCTGCTGAGCTTAACTCCTCCAGCCTCTGCAGGCCGTGAGATAGCAGCAGGCAGTCTGACCTGCCAGTCTTGGGTTTGTCAGCCCCTGAAGCTACAGCAGAGGGGAGACGCCTGCATCCGACCCACAGACTTGGCACTTGCCAGCTTCCACAACTGGGGGAACAATAGCCTTGAGATAAATCCCTCTACATAAATATAAATAAGCGTTGCTGATTTTGCTTCTTTAGAGAACCTAGTCTAAGACAGTTTCTAAGTTTTAGAAAAGCAGGCGAACATCTTTGCCCCATTGAATGGCTAGTGGTTTCAAACCACCCATCTTTCAGTTAGTAAGCAGAGAAGTACTTGCTTATCCACTGCACCACTAGGGGCCCTTTGTGCAACCAGCCCAAAGCCAAAACATGTTGGCATTGAGTTGATTCTACCCTATAGTGACTCTACAGGGCAGGATTGCACTACCCCATTGGGTTTCTACGACTGTAATTATGGAAGCTGGCTGCCTTGTTGCTTTCCTGGGGGGCAGCTAGTCTAGTGAGTTTGAAGTACTGACCTGGTTGTCAAAACAGGGTTCCTTTGTCCAACCATACTATTTCCTAATGCCAGGACATTGCCATTAATTCATGCCCACCCCATCAACAAACAAACCAGCAAACTCATACCCATTAGAAGGCCCTTGTGTTAGCCCGGGTGGACTAGAGAAACAAATCCAGAGATCTGTTTGTGTGTGTAAGAGAGAGCTTTACATCAAAGAGCAATTGTATATTGAGAAAACATCCCAGTCCAGTCCAGATCAAGTCCATAAGCCCGGTATTAACCCCTATGTCCAATACTAATCTATAAAATCCTTTTCAGACTCACACATCATATGCAATGATGGCAATGCAGGAAGATCACAGGCCTGTGGTGCAAACTCTTGTGGATCCAATGGCAGTGGAGGCACCACAGGGCTCTCTCAGGTCTCAGCAGAGCTCCACATGGCTTGTCCACAGGAAGATAAAGGGAAAGAGAGAGAGAATTTTAGAATCCTCATGAGGAGGTCACACCCACAAGGAGGCATCACCAGGCTGTGACCTGATTGACAGGCTAGACTCCACCTCTTCACTCTTAATACTCTCAAGTTGACATGAGATTATGTGACGACCACAACTCTCTCATTCCCATTTCCTATCAGCCATTACTCTACATGGGGTGTTTCTGTTTTGAATATCTCATATAAATGGAGTCACAACACGTGGCCTTTTGCATCTAACGCCATCCATCCGTCCATTTTAAATTGTTTGAAACTAACTTATGTGCTACGAAACCATTGAAGTCAGGTTCAATGTTGGGTTTTTTTTCTTCCTGCTTTTGGAACCACTCACACCAGTGTTTACATCTGACGAGGAAGGAACCTGGAGGACCTTCAAGGCTGTGATGTCCCTTTTGCATTTATATGTGGCATGCAGTGGACACAGGGACAAGAACACAGTGGCATAGACCGATGCATCAGAACAGTGATCGTATCCCAGTCCCCACGCCCATCCTTTCTTCTTTTTAACCCTCCCTCCCACCGGTCCCTTCTCCTGCCTTACATAGCCTTTAAAACAGTGGGTCTCAACCTTCCTCATGCCGCCACCCTGTAATACAGTTCATGTTGTGGTGACCCCAACCATAACATTATTTTCATTGCTACTTCACCATTATAATTTTGCTACTGTTTTGAATCAGGTAGCCCCTGTGAAAGGGTCTTCAACCCCCAAAGGGGTCATGACCCACAGGTTGAGAACCACTGCTTTAAAGTCTGCATCTTTTGGTGTAAAACCATTTTATTAGGTTGGGGTTTTTTTCATTTATAATAATGGTGTCATGTAGTATTTGCCTTTACGAGACTGACAAACTTGCTGAGCACAGTATCTTCCAAGTTCACCTGTGGTGTGAGGTATTTGACAGTTCCCCTATTGTGTTTAGCTTCTTTCATTTAATGCAATGTGTCCAGGCTTCGCTTATGTTGCCGCTCATGCAAGACTTCATCTTTCTCCCCGTTTAGACAATATTCTATTGACATATCACATTTTGTGTACCATGAGTTGGTGAACATCTGAGGTGTTACTTTTTGACTATTAGGAGTAAGGCTGCTATAAACATTTTTATATATAAACAGTCAATTAAAGATGCTTTATTTTTTTAATTTTTAAAATTTGTTTTAATGCATCACACACGTTTTGATTTTCAATTGATAAACTTTCAACAGTTTTATTGGCATCTAATTCACATATCATAGAAGCCAATAGTCTTCACATCAAAAAGAGTTGTACAATCATCACCACAAACAGTATAAGCATTCTTGAGTGAGCTTTTGTGTGCACGTATATTTTCATTTCTCTTGAGTACATACATAAGGAGCTTTGGTGGTGTAGTGATTACATGTTGGAATGCTGGCTGAAAAGTCAGCAGTCTGAAACCACATTGAGTGTAGCATATAATCTATAGCTTGATAGATTTAATTAGCAACATTTCCCCCTTAGTGATGCCTGAAATAATGACATATCTGAGATGGCATGGCATGTTGGGTGAGTGGACAGATTCGTTTTCTGCTCAAGCCAACTTGAGACAGAGACCTTATCTGTCCATTCACCCCCGAGTAAGTAGTTACTCAAAGAGGGGCACTCGAGAATGGATAGAGAGGTTGCTGGAGGCAGGCAGTGGACAGTGCGGGCTGAGAAACACAGAACCAAGCCGATCACTGGCAGCATCCATCACAGATTGCCTATACCCCCCGTGTTAGTCCAGGTGGAATAGAGAAACAAATTCATGGAGACTCATATGTGTACAAGAAAGAGGCTTATACACAAGAGCAATTGAATATTGAGAAAATATCCCAGCCCAGTCCAGATCAAGTCCATAAATCCAATATTAGCCCATATGTCCGATACCAATCTATAAAGTTCTTCTCAGACTCACAAAAAACACATGCAATGATGCCAAATGCAGGAAGATCACAGGCCAGTAGGTGGGAAGTCATGTGGATCCAGTGGTGGTAGAAGCATCTCAGTGCTGGCTGGGGTCTCCACGTGGCTCCTCTAGCTCAGGGCACCGGCATAGCTCCATGTGTCTTGTCATCTGCAATGTCTCCCAGGGAGTGAGTCTAGAGAGAGAGTGTCTCCCACCTCCAAGGAGGAATACACCCCCTTTCCCCCTTTGAAGATACTGCAAGGTGCACTGGCCATCCTGTGGTCCAGTCTCCACTCTGCCCCTTGCTTGCTCTCATGCCTTTGCCTAATCCGTGAACCCTGCACACTTTTCTCCTCTCTATAGTGGAGTTAGGAACGCTGCATAGTTGGAAGTCTGATGTTCCGATGCCGCTTCTCACAATGTGAAGCAGACTACTGTAGTATGTATTGCAGGTGGTGGGGTTCTGCTTGGTGTCTATACAGCATTCAGTAAGACTGACACAGGAGCTGCGATGAGAGGCACCAACATAATTGTGAGGATGGCGCAGCACCAGGCAGTGTGTCCTTCTGTCATCCGTGGGGGCGCTATGAGTCGGAACCGACCCGATAGCACCTCACGACAGCCTTGCATTTCCGTGAGAAGGTAGCTCCACGTTCAGCCGGTTCTCTGCTGTATCTTCTGGGCTGCCTCTTGGAAGACACCTCAGGTGGAGTGGGCAGTCCCCTCTGATGCTGTCAATGTCCTTGATCACGCAAGAACAGACCTGGGACTTGGAGCCGTGGCAGGCAGCAGTGTCTGCACAGAATTGATTTTTCAGGGATGATGGCTATTTGTGGCAATTATTAAACACATTGCATAAAATAAAAAAAATGAAGAACAATACTGATTCCAGTTTTGTAGGGCAGAGGGGGTACCTGACAGAAAGCATCCTGGGAAAATAAACAAAGTACACGTCTACAGGAGGATTTGGGGGGTGGGGGGTGGGGGTGGAGGGGCTTTCTGTTCTCTGCACGATGACAGTGAGTGCCCTCTGTTGGTATCCGGTAGAACTGAAACTTTTTATTTCTTTGCCGACAGTTGGTTCCCATTGTTCGAAGTTCAGAATTTGAACTGCAGCAAGCCCAGGCTCCTCTGTGCATTGTTTTATCTCTGCCAATGCCCTGTGAGAGAGCTGTGTGTAAGAGTCGTTTTGCAGCGGTGGCCAATGACACGCCAAGAAGCTGCTGCCTCCGGGTAGCAGAGGGGAGTTGGTAGGGCAGAAATCTGGGTTTCTTGGTGAGCAGGGCTCTGTGACTCTGTCACAGGACACGTTGCCCTGTGTTGCACATGGTGTCACATGCCAAACATACCAGATTTCAAGGGAAGCCTGATAGAAATTCCGGTTGCAACTCGAAACATAAATGTTCTCAAATCCTGGGCACAGTTTTGAGACTCTTTACCAAAAGACAAAACTCCCTGCCACTGAGTCGATGCTGACTCATAGCAAGCCTACAGGACAGGGTCGAACTGCCCCAGTCAGTTTCTGAGACTGTAACTCTTTGTGGGACTCGAAAGCCTCATCTCTCACCTGAGGAGCAGCTGGTGGTTTCAAACTGCTGACCTTGGGGTTTGTGATCCAATGGGTAACCACTACACCACCAGGGTTTCTTGAGATGCTTTAGCAGCTGGTTAAGTCCACTGTCCATTCATGCCCCTCATCAGAGTCTCCCGGGCCATTAAACAGCCATCTTTTCTTGAGGGATAGGTGCCTGACAACCAGCCCTAGGCCCCTCCAGCCTGCAGAGCTATTCGAAGGGTTCAGTCCCTAGAAAGCTCATACAACCTGGGCAGCGTGCTCTGCTTGCCTCCCAGAGAGGCTCGCCTGCAGTCCCAGCCTGTTACCTTGTGCCCTGCGTCCCCCTTGTGTGGCCTTGTGTCACGGTGTGCTGCCTCCGGGAGCTGTGAATAGAATAAACCTAGTACCATTCATGGCCTCCCAGACCCCTCTTTCCCACTCATGCCTGACTTGCCATCACGTGACTTTGGGAGGACACGGCCATGCCTCACCACCGTCATGGTGAACTGGGCACTGGAAGAGCTGAGTCCTGAACCCGGGACGAGTGCAGGGCTCGGGGATCATGGTGGATGTGCTAGCGACACTCCACCCCCTTTCCCAGCCACTCCAGGGAGTATGTCGAACGTAAATGAGTGAAAGCAATTTTGTTTTAAGGATAACCTTGAACATACTCTATTAGAAAAGAAATTTATTCCAAGACTTTAATTAGTAGTGGTAATTGCCTGTGACCCACCTCGCCATCTTCTGTGACTCACCATCGGGCACTGGGGTGGAGAATGGGGGCTTGCTGTCTCTGGGGAAAGAAACACAAACAACAAGCAAGAAAACACAGGTTGTAGTTTGGGTCTGATTGGAGAGTTGTTTTTCTTGACCTCTGTTTTAAACTCAGAGCCAAACCCTCCAGTTAAAATGGCTGGTTCTTGGGGTGGGGACTGTTAGGGGGGTGGTTAGCTGCCCTCAATGGGAAACTGGATTCACGGGGAGCCCTCGCTCAATGGAATGACACACTCGTGGGTCCTAAGCCATCCCCATGACAGGTTGGGGCGCAGATGGTCACGATCGGCAGAGTTTCCCTGGCTCATTGTCAAAAGTCGATAGCCAGGCTTTTCTTCCTAGACTGTCTTGATGTGGACGCTTGTGGGGGGAGGTCAGATGCACAGGCATCCCCCCCTGAGGGCGATCAGTTGCCAGACTGCACTGGGCCTGCTCCCTGCTGCTGGAGACAATGGATTACTTCTCTCTGAAGCTTGGGACCATTAGCTTGGTTCCTGTAGGAGGGGTTTGCACCCTACTGATAATGGTTCCTATGGAGACCCAGAGACCACCCCCTAGACCACCCTCTCATTACTGTGTACCCTATAGTGTAACCCCTCCCTGTGACGTATGTCTCTACCTGTAATTAGTGGGCTGGCATGCCCCCAAAAGGTATATAGACGTGAGTCAGCAAGATAGAGGGGGGACTCAGACTCGGACCTCTCTGACTCTCTCTCCCCCCTCTCTTCTCCCGCCCTCTCTCCCTTGTTCCCTTTCCCTCCTTCCCTTCCCCCTCCCTCCACGTGGACCACCAAGCTGGGCTGAGGTGAGCAATGTTGCCATGTAACGTGTCTGACTGTATTATTGTAATATCTCTCATGCTCTCGATGACTCTAATATAATACTTATATATCTCAACCGTACAATTGTGCATTACTGAATCCAAGAAGTAGTAATAGTAGTAGCAGCGGGTGGGGGCTGGCACCCCACCCCTCCGATTCAATTTTTTAAATTAATACTACAGACGCTCCCCTGAAGCCTTTCAGCATCGCAGCAACATGTCAGCCTCCACTGACAGACGGATGGCGGCCCACTCTGCAAGCTATGCATGAGCTACCCTGGCTGGACACGGAGCCTGGGATTCCCACGTGGAAGGTGAGAATTCTTCCAGGACACCACCAGAGCAACAGAGAGCTTGAAAGTGTGTGGCCATGTTGAGAGTCATCGTGGAATCCTGGTGACCCTATAAGCCTATACCTGCCCATGGGGTTTCCTACGCTGTAATCTTGATGGAAGCAGAAAGAGTGGCATGCATTTCTCCTGTGGCGATGCTGGTGGGGTCAAACAGCTGACCTTGAGATTAGCAGCATGCTTAGCCACAGCACTGCCAGGGGTTCTTCATGGAAAGGTGGGCTGGTCTGTATAAGGACTCAGGAAAGACAAGGAGTGTATGACCTGGGCGGAGCTGTGGGAAAAGTAGTGGGCTCCCATGGTCCCACTGGTCTGGAGGTGGCTTTTGTTAGGTGTCGTTAGTGGGTTCTGACTCATAGTGACCCTGTGTGTGGCAGAAGAAAACACTGCCCGGCTCTGTGCCGTCCTCACAATCGTTTTTGGGTTTGAGCCTATTGTTGCAGCTGGTGTGGCAATCCATCTTGCCCATAGCCTTCATCTTTTTGCTGTCCTTCTGTTTACCGAGCATGATGTCCTTTTACAGGGACTGGTCTCTCCTGGTAATGTGTGCAAAGTAGGCAAGTACATGAGAGTTTTTTTAGTTTGTTTGTTTGTTTGTTTGTTTTGAGTCTAGAGGGCATGATACTAATAATATAAAGCAATTGGTGTGAAGTTAATGTAGGGCATTATCACCAACCTTCTAACAAGGCTGTTAAAAGCGGGGAAGGAGGCCTGTGTGCGACACCCCACCTGCATCCCCACTCCTTCCGGGAACCTTGCTTGGGCGCAGGGATGGTGGCAGCTGCGGCCCAGAGGAGCTCTGGCAGGATCCCTGACAGCCAGGGGAAGAAGATGTATGAGTTGGGTCCTCTGAGAGTGGGTAATGGCGTTTTCCCTTCCGCTGCATTCCATTTTTCCTTGCCACACATCCTGAGCTCTCTCTCCCCTTCTGTTTGCAGATGGCACATCTGACAGTGCAGTAAGCTTGGGCTGTAACCCAATCTATAGGTGTCCAGGTCTGTGACTTGGGAGAAGTCACAAATCACTGGGGCAGAAACACAGACCATGGAGTCGAGGGGCCCTCCCAGCATGCTAGAGAGGCCTGGAGGACTCCAAAGGGATGGTTTGTAAATCATTGTTCGTCCTCCTCTCTCTTTCCCTTCTGGGCTCCATTGGCCTCTTTTTCATTCCCTCACCCCACCCCACCCCCCAAGCTCCAGCTGTCACACTGCAGACTTCCACTGCATTGAGTTTGGTTGGGAGTTATGAGAACCCTGACCCTTGGGAGGAAGGGAAGCTGGGTGGTGGGCTGGACCAGGGCATGTTAGCCTGTCGGAGCTCACCTTCTAAGTGCAGGAGATGTGCATCTTGGTCGAATCCATGAATGTGTAGTGGATATCAGGACTGCTCACACCTGTGCACATAAGCATTTCCACCATGGTTTTATTTTTCTAAATTAAATTGTATCCTCTCAGAGCTCCCACTACCACGGCGGTGAGAAAGTCAGTGTTGTTCATGGGGTGAGTTCTCTTCCCTACCTTTTGGGTGGTACTCAGGCCTCAAAGGTACCATAGAGCAGACAATGTATGGAGAGATGGAGAGACTGAGCCACTAAGTCAATGCCAGGATCCTGCCCCTCTCCATGCTCTCATGTCACTTCCCTGCCACCCAGGCTTTTTGGAAGTGGAGTGGGGATGGAAAGATACTGGCTATGCCTTTACTCCCCTCTTCCTTCCTTCTTGCAAGATTGTTTACACCTGGGGGAGAGAGCAGGCTATTCTCTTTGCGTGGGAAACTCTCACCTGTTGTGAGCCTAGCCATGAAAACCCAAGGGAAGACAGTTCTACTCTGAAGCCCATGAAGCCTCCATTGGAAGTCACTCAATGACAACTTCATACCGAGAGTAGAAGCTCTTCCACCTTCCCATGAACTGAAGATGACGACTGTAATGTGTTCAGAATGTTATGTGTAAATTACGTCGGACAGATGACTGTGTGGGTAGGGGAAGGTCTCCATCTGGGATAGATCCAGTGCAGAAAGAAAGACAAGAATGCCAAAGATGTAACTCCAAAGCCCCCACCCCTCCCCACAGTCGCCATCAGTGATTGCTGTTGTTTAGATGTTAAATTTTAAGCAGATATGCAAATGCAGTCCCAAAGGAGTCTGGTGTTACTTGACATGATCTTGAAATAATCCCCTCCAAGCAAGTTTTCTGATGACTGATCCAGCTAATAGGGAAATAAAAAACCAGCTCTCTCTCACAAAATCCCCTCCCATGGGTATGTGGAAACATTATAAGGAGGGAAATCATTTCAGAACAAGGTCTACTTTTGACAAATGACAGAAACTTCTCTGGTTTAATAAACAACCTCATCTCGTGAAGAAAGAGCTGAATCACAGCACAGGTGAGGCTCCGTTGATGAAAGAAGTCCATTTTCTTGTTTGTGATCTGTCAACAATGCTCTTTATTTATCCAACAACTGTCGAGTATCGAGCAGGATTTTAGGGGCTCCAAATACTTTATACCAAACACACTTTCCCTCCATTATTCAGCAATTTGTGACACAGCGTACACTGCCAGCAGCCTGCTCCTAAAACATGATCTTCCTGGTTTTAACAACATGCCGCCCAGTCGGGCATCATGTTCACAATCCTCAACTCAATCACTGTGCCTTCTGGGTTGGTTGACCTCACTAAGGGCCGCCATGCCCTTGTTGACCCTCTACACCACCAACTATTGTATCTCTCCTGGTGATGTGTCCAAAGCAAGCAAAGCGGACAACTTCTCATGTGATCCATAAGGTCTTCATTGGCTAATTTTTTGAGAGCAGATCATCAGGCTTTGCTTCCTAGTCTACCTTACTCTGGAAGCTTTGCTGAACCCTGCCCACCCTAGGTGACACTGTTGGTATTTGAAACATCACCGTCCGAGCTTCCAGCATCATGTCAACATGGTAGACAGTAAATAAGACGGTGGTGGTGGTGGTAAAGCAGAGGGATTTAGCACCTTGCAGACATGTGATCAGGGAACTGGACAAAGACAGAGCTCACCTCTGAACTCAGTCTCAGCGTCTTGGGGCTCCAGCCACATCTTCCCACTGTGGCTGTTCTGGGGACATTCACCCTCCCTGCAGCCTCTGATGGGATCATCTGGGGTCCTTGGCCCACCCCATCTGAACTGTTTGATGAGGGATGACCCCTGGACTGTTTGGCATTGCTTCCTACAATCTGGAAACCACAACAACGTGCCTTCCCTGCTAATCAGCAATCATCACCTGCCGTTTGACGCCAACTCAAAGGAGCCCGGCATGCCTCTGCCCACCAGCTCCTCTGGATCTGTTTCTCTAGTCTACCTGGACTAACACAGCCCCTCTCATGAGAATGACCACATCCCCGTTTCCTGAGCGCAGGCTTCCTTCTGAGCTTTGGTCTCACTAGATACACTGTCTGGTACTGGAATTCATCTCTACACCCACTGTAACAAGTTACCACAAACACAGGGGCTTCAAACAACACATGAACTCTCTCCCAGCTTCGCAGTGCCCATGTTGGAAATGCTTTTGCTGAAGCCAAACCTGCGAGGTATTGGTGGGGTCATTCTCTGTCCAGGTTCTCAGGAGCCTCACCATCCCCAGCTTCTACAGCTGCATCCTGGCCTCATGCTCACCACTCCCTGC
>NW_022103968.1:9295418-9299144 GCF_000313985.2 Echinops telfairi
GCCAGCTCTATCACCCAAGCCAAGCAGATATGCTTCAGCACCTTCAGCTCTCTCTGCTTACCATCACCCTGCCTTCTCTGACGGACTCCTCCAGCGCCTCTCTGACACGGATCCTGGAGATGACGTGAAGAATGGTAACTGGTTAGGCTGCTGACCAAAAGGGCTGATGTTCATATACACTAGCTGGTGGAGGGACAAAGATACGACTGTCTGATCCCGTAAAAAACCCGACAGCAATGTTCTCCTCTGTCCTGGAGAGTCACTGTTTACAACACAACCAGTGGTGCTTGGTGAAGTGGAGGGTCTGCGAAAAGGCGGAGGACCCTTGACAAGATGGACGGACACGGTGGCGACAAGCCGCAGGCTGAAGCACACCAACAATTGTGCAGATGGCGCCGGGCGGGACCGTGTTTGGTTCTGTTATACAGAAGGTTTCTGGGAGTTGGGTTGACAAAACAGCGCCTAAGGAAACAACACTGTGCAGCTTACAGCGGAAGTAACACGTATGTGACACACATTGTATGACTACAGAAACAAAGGCCTGCGAGGGGATAGGAAGATCTTACCAAACTCCTACACTGGCATATGTTTTATGGGCACGCTGTATGTTACATAGACTGTGTGTTACATAGGCACACCCCACTTGGTCTTGCTTTAGACTACATGGCATCTGTCACTTGGAAAATGACGTTACTTACCTTTTTTACTTTTACATGAATCAGCAGATGTTCCACATACTTCTGTTTTAGTGTTTGGCACGCTAAGATGCAATACAGCTCACACTTACAAAAGCTCTTCACGGCCCCTCCTTTTATAGGAGTGTAAAGGGGGATGTGGGGGGCTTGAGACCCACATTCCCTAGTGAAGAGTATGTCAGTCACGCTCCTTACCTTCCAGGCACCAGCTTCGGAGTCCACTGCCTAATGACGCTCCTGCCCATCTTTCCAAAAGGTAAAGAGAGGAGTTCTCTGCCGCTCCCTGCTCAAACAGAAGAGACGATCATTAGCCTGAGAGCCCCTGCCGGAAACAGCAGTATCACAGCTACACAAGGAAACCTGCATCATGGCTCCCTGTAAAGAAAGGCAGGAATAAAGCCTGCAGGGCTTCACATCACAGAAATTGGTGTTATTTTAAAATGTTCTTCCCTTAAGCACTGGAGGAGCCCAGGTGGTGCTGTGGGCTAGGTGTTGGACTACTAGCTGCAAAGTCAGTGGTTTAAATGCCCCAGCCGATCCTCGGGAGAAAATGAGGCTGCCTGCTCCCATAAAGAGCAACAGTCTTATTTCCCGTCAAACAACACACAGATCTCTACTGGGAACAAAGAGAGGAGTGAAGATTTGCAGTCTCAAAATTGACTCCGTGGGAGTGGGTTTGGGTTTGGAAGCACCAGAGAAGCAGCTCTGGGGGGGGGGGGGGGTTAAAGCACTGGGCTACAAGCCAAAAGGTGGACAGTTTATCCACCCACTGTTCCGAGGGAGAAAGACAACAGTAGTCTGTTTCTGTAAAGATTACCAGCCTCCCTGGGGGGTCATGACCATTGTCGGAGGGGTTGCCAGTTGGCGTACCATAGGTCACAAAGACAATGCTCTGCATCCTAATTGGGTGAGTCGTGACTGGGGTCCTAAAAGTTCGTAAGCAGCCATGTAAGGTGCAACCATTGGTCCCTCCCCATCCCGAGGAAAGAAGGGAGATGAACACAGAAGTAGTATTCCAATGGACTAACAGCCCAAACGTCAGTCTACACAACCCTGAGGTCAGGAGATCTGATAGTCTCTCTCGATCACTACCACCTGCGATGAAAAGGATCCCATTAGAAGGTCCTGGATCGAAGGGGATGGGACATGTAGAACAGAATTCAAAATCACAGAAGAGACCAGACTTACTGGTCTGATAGACACGGAGAGGCCCCCCAGCCCCCACCCAGGCTATGACCCATTCCCTTCCGATCTAGAATGCAACTCATCCCTGCGTCAGAACAAAGAGAGGAAAAGAGCAGCACTGACCAGAGGACAAAGTTCAGAGGGTTCGGAAAGGGGAAATGGAACAGGGAACACAGGGTGGAAGTGGGCTGCATGGGTGGTACATTGGGGGAAATGGAATGGTTGAGTTGATCAGAATGTATATGACTTATTGAATACAAAACAGATCTTGCTCTGAAAAATGTCTCCTAATTCACAACAAAAGTTCAAAAAGAAACCAGAAAGTTACTTCTAGGGGAAAAAAATCCAGCCTTGGGAACCCTAGTGGATTTCCACTTCTGAGTGCAGTGTAGTGCTGCCCCCGTCATGGCTTTGACCTTTTGGAAGATCAGCAGGACTCTCTTCCAAGAAGCCTCTGGTTAGGTTCGAACCGCTAATCTTCAAGCTAGTAGGCAAGCACTTAATCCTTTGCACCACCCAGTGACTTCTGACCGGCATTGCTTTGGTCGCTGCTTCTACTCAACCTCACGGTAAAGGGTTCCCCCATCAGTGCCACACAGTCAGCAAGAATAAGCTGCCCAAGAATGACAAAGGCCGAAACAAAGTTGCCCTTCTTGTCAGATAATATTTCTCTTGACACACACAAAAAAAAATCCAAGTAGATCCACTGAAAACACTGAAACCAATAAGACAGTAGTAGTCTGTGGTGGCTAGACAGAAGATCAATGTATAAAAATCAATAGCATTCTTGTACCCCAAGCAAACCCGCTGCTATCGAGTCAAGCCAGACTCATGGCAAACCTAGAGGACAGAGCAGAAGTGCCGTCCGGGATGTCACAGGTTATGTATGTCTTCATAGAAGCCGACTGCCACGCTGTTCTCCTTGGAATTGTGAGTGGGTTCAAATCACGAAGCTATCAGTAAGCAGCCAAGCACGTTAACCACCATACCATCAGGGCTTGCTTCTTGGGCTCCAGGACCTATCAGTTAGAAAATTCAATTTTTGAAGAACAGGACTTCATGTTTAGACAGACATTTGCAAATCAAAATGGAAACGACAGTAACATCTTGTGGAAAGCAGCAGAAGATCCAAAGACCAGGACGTAGGTGGGAGAGAGTTGATCTTTTAAAGAAGAGCTTTAGCATTCCAGTGTTTTTCTAATAGACAGCCTCTTGGGGTGTGCACAGGTCCTAAGATCACAGGGCCGCTATGAGTCAGCCTTGACTCGATGGCAGTGAGTTTGTTTAGCTCTGGGTTTTTTTTTGTTTTTTGTTTTTCTTCTCTAAGATCATATATGTAAGAGTAAAGATGGCAGAAAGGCCAGAACAGAAGGGCAGGCAATGGCATGAGGAGGGCTTGGGACTTTGCT
Source organism: Echinops telfairi (assembly GCF_000313985.2). NCBI lineage: Eukaryota > Metazoa > Chordata > Mammalia > Afrosoricida > Tenrecidae > Echinops > Echinops telfairi. The sequence continues at coordinate 9,298,708 of NW_022103968.1, forward strand.
CAGGTGCCACCGCGGCTGACTGTGGAATCCTGTGAACACTTGCTTGAGGAAGAAAACGAGTAAATCAGATGGGTGCTTGGAGAAGATGCATTGGTACCATTTCCCCCGAACTTCATTTCTATCAGGATAGAAATGCAGCCTTGTGCCCAGCATGGCACTCAATCCTTGAGGTATATCTCTTCACAGATCCACAGCAGATCCTTTGTTCCTGGAAACCTTATCTATAGGTGTTCTGTATGTTTCTATGATGGTCTCAGATCCCATAAAGGATAGTCACCATTATGCTTTCAGGATATAGGTGTCGTGGGGGGAAGGGAAGAGGTATTAACAAACCCAGGGACAAGGGAACAACAAGCAATCCAAATTGGTGGGGAGGTGGGTGTGGGAGACCTGGTAGGGCATGATCAAGGGGAATGTAACAAAGAGGAAGTGCTGAA
>NW_022103968.1:9301003-9314297 GCF_000313985.2 Echinops telfairi
ATGAATGTACAAATGCGCTTTACACAATTGATGTGTGTATGGATTGTGATAAGAGTTGTATGAGCCCCTAATAAAATGATTAAAGAAAAACAACTCTTATGGCTATTGAGTTGATTCTGACTCATAGAGACCCTATAGGACAGAGTAGAGCTGCCCTTGTGGGTTAATCTCTGCAGGAGAAGAGTGCTTCATCTTCCTCCTTAGGAGTGGCTGGTGCATTTGAACCACTGACCTTTGGTTCACAGCCCAACATGTCACATCTCAACACTCATAATATGAATTTAGAAACAGAATCATGTCTCCTTTGGGGAGGCTCTTCATCGACCAGCAGTCATTGGCTGCCTATACTCAAAACTCAGACTCACTGCCACCTAGTTATTCTGCCTCCTGGCAACCCAATAGCACAGGGTACACCTGCCCCTGTGGGTTTCTGAGATCGTAACTCTTTACAGGAGTGGAACGCCTCATCTTTCTCCTGAGAAGCAGCTGGTGGTTTCAAACGAATGAACTTTTATAGTCAGCGGCCCAACGCATAACCCAGCCTGTAAACCATGAGAAAGTTTTAAAGGAAGTTTCTGGATTTAGACCAAGAGAGACACAAGGTATGTGAAAAATGCAAACACCCTGAAAGGCGGCTAGGGCCCAGCAGGCTGTGATAAAAGAAAACATATCGTAATTCATCTTCACAAACGAATCTTCAGATGTCATTTAAACCACCTTCCTGATCCCTAGTCTTGAAGACAAGATGCACCACCTGGCTAATCTGTGACCTGGAGACAAGATATAACTTATCAGCTTTTGAAGTCACATTGCCAAGGTCAGAATTTCAGGATAAACACCGGCTCTCTGCTCACTCACCAACAGAAGGCAGAGGCAAAGGGCTCTCTCTCCAGTCTCTGCAGACCAAGAGCCTCTGCTCCCCATCCACCCTCTACAGCCCCCAGTTATGAGGGTCCATCGGTGGTCCAGCCTTCTACCCAAGACCTCTCCTTCAAGTAAAAGCCCAAAGACTACAGATGGGACCCTAACCACAGCACCCTCATTGAAGCTGCTAGTTCTGGGTCTCTGGTTCTAAATGAACGTTCTGAGGTCTTCCCGGCCTGCCTTCCTTGGCCACCTTGCCCATAACCAAATGAGATGCTCACCCCTGAGTATCTCTATTAATTTCTAGGATTAAAATGCTGCGCAATCAAGTGTGACTTAGCTTTACAAAGGAGTGCAGTTTGAGCTGATCTTGCGCCTGTTGAACTCAGAAAATGAGATCAAATGATTGAACTAAAGGGGTGCTTTGAGGCCAGCCTGCTTGCCTTTTATATTTTCAATAGTTCACCTTTCGGAACCTGCTCCTTTAACAACCCGGCGCCGGAGTCAAGTTCTTGTCAAATACCAGGGAACCCCAAGGGAACGGGATTTTCTAGCCCAGAGTTTGACCGATATGTCCCTTGTCTTCCGTAGGGGTGTGTGTAATCGCAAGGTTGTCTCAGGCACTTCCCTGCTTCCCTCCATCTCTATTTTTGTTCCTTCAGCCTCATTTCAGAACTCACTCAACCATGTCTGCTTCTCAGGGAGACGCTGCTGGTCGGTGGGGGCTGGAGGAGGCACCAGCTGCAATGCCATTCTGTGATTTCAGGATATCGAGAACATTCGATTCACATCACTGTATTTGATGACAGAAGAAGGGCTGGATTTTGGAACGACTTGACTGGGGAAAAACTGTTATAGGGCTCGCCATTAAGAATTTAAATGGTATTGGGCGATTCCTTGGGGTTGCTCTTGGGCGATTCCAGTTTTCTCTGGCAGTGTTGGATAGTCTGGTAAACTCTTCTTTGGAAGAGCATTTTATCACAGGGAGATGGCATGTTTGAGTGGATGTCGGTGAACACCTCACCTGTTTTTTCTTTCCTTTTTAAAGTCATATTACCAAACAGACACAGGTCACAGGTAACATGAAACAGGATAAACGCAAGGGCCCCCCTTTGCTGAACAGCGAGGACCAACAGAAAATTCAGGTGGGTTCACTGTAAGGTTGGGGACACGGAGACAGGAGGCTTCAATGACCCGCCAGAAGCTCATGAATGGTTGGGGCCCTTTTAACGAGTTGTCTTCCTTCAGCTCCCTTTGGCTGTAGAAGTCAAGCCTCCTGCCAGCGCTGATAAGTTGACGCTAAGGTTGGGTTACACTCTAACCCGGAGTTCACTTTCCGTTCATCTTCAAAAAGCCCACATACAAACTCACTGCCATCAAGCTGACTCATAGCAACCCTCTAGGACCAGACTGAACACTCCCTGCGATATTCCGAGACTGTGCCTCTTCAAGGAAATGGACAAAGGAATCGCTCTGCATCCCAGAAACATGACACCTGAGTGCATGATTTTGCAACACTTCCTATGGAGACAGGGGGCTAGAAAGGCTTCCACGAGGGCACTGGCAATTCTGTTGGAGTTTTTAAGCAAATTATGGCCCATTATAATTCATCTCAGTGCATCTGGTATTCACGTGGGCACCGCCGATAACCTATCCTTCTAAATTATTTCTGCACTGTGAACATAGTAACTATTTTCCTCCTCATTATTGTCCTGATTGAAAAATATGCTCCCCTGGGAGTGTTGAGGATCAGCGTGTCTCAACCTTGGCGGCTCTGACACTTTGGGCCTGATGACTTTTAGTGGTGAAGGGCTTTCTTCGGCATTCTAGAATTCCAGCACCATCCCTGGCCACTACCCACCAGATGCTGGTAACACGGACCGTGGTAATGAGCACCCGGAATGTCTGCAGACCTCACCAACCATCCCCTGGGCGCTGGGGACGGAGGAAGGCAAGTCCCCCGTGATAGAGCACCCCTGCTCTAGAGGACATGCGGTTGCTGTCATGAGGTGCATCGTCCACTCCAACGCATAGTGACCCTATGGATGCACAAGCAATGAAAAAAAGGTTTTTTTCTTAAATGATTAAGGCTTCTAAACAAGCATTATCTATTACCTAGAAGCCCACTTATCTATTGATTTGCCTGTCATCAATAAAAGCCAGCTGAGAATATGTTTCAGCAGAGAGAAAATCAACAGCTGGTTAATTCAAACACAACCCCTGGGAACAGGTAATTAGAGATCTTCTTAACCGCTTGTGTTACCAAAATCAATACACACTACACTCACATCCATCTTCACCGCAGATCAGTATCTCTCAGAGGTCTTCAGACTGGGGCTGGAGGTAGCAACACGGGCATCTCTGGTTGCTTAGTAATTGTGTTTGATACACCCCAATCATTGATTCTGAAATCCTGACCCTTCCATCCAATTTTTATTGATGTAACTTGAAATGAAAGCATTCATGATGCAGACAGAGCGAAGGAGGGACAACACAGTTCTAGAAGAGGCCTGCACGAAAGACATCCTTCTGGACCTCTGGTTTACAGCTAAGAACCAGTAGAACATGGTTGCCAAGGAAACAGACTGTGGAACAAGCCCATCCAGTTCGAGTCCCAGGTCTTCTCTTGATGAACCATGTGGTCTGGAGCCAGGCACCGGCTCTGTCCTGCTTCCACTCCTTCACATCCTGGGGTTGCTGTTTGACTGGGCGGATTGGTCCACAGACCTAAGGCCCTAAGCAAAGCATCTTGGGATTGTGATCTTCCATCTCGTCCCATCTGCCTGGTCTCTGACCGCCCCACATGCAACTCGAGCAGATTGTTGTAGCTGCAGGGTTTTCACTGGCTGCTTTCAGACGTAGCTCTCTCGGGTTTTTTCCCCTAGTCTGTCTCTGTCTGGGCATCCCACGGAAACCTGTTACAGCCATAGCCTCCACAGACAGATGGACCATGGCTGCTCAGGACGTGGGTTGTGGACACTGGACCAGGGGACCATCCCAGCATGTAGCATACACGAAACACCCATTAAGTCAGTGGTTCTCAACCTGTGGGTCACGACCCCTTTGGGGGTCGAACAACCCTTTCGCAGGGGTTGCTTGGTTCATCACAGTAGTAAAATGACAGTGATGAAGTAGCAACGAAAATAATTTTGTGGTTGGGGGGGTCACCACCACATGAGGAACCGTATGAAAGGGTCACAGCATTAGGAACGTTGAGAACCACTGCATTAAGTCTTCATTGTTACTGTTGAAACAATACAGATCGCTTTTATGTTGAGAACAACGTGGCCTGGGTTCCGGGCTGAGCTGCACCCTCTGTTCCCTGTGACGTGGGGACCTCAGGGATGTCTGCAAACATTAGTGGTGAAGATTCAATAAGAAAAGAGAAGCCGCATCCCTGGCTCAGGAGGTGGGACAGAAAGGGAGAAATGCCCGTTCCCTCCTTCAAGGTTGAAGACAGGTTGAAGATGAGTGCTTAATCCTTCGGCCTTTCAGATTTTATTTTACACCCGTCAAGTTATTTGATCCATCCGTTCATGGACCTGTTCAGTAAACTCTAATTGACTCCCCGACTATGAACCAAGGTAAGCTTCTGACTGTGGAGAACCCCAAAGAGTGGGCAGGGCACGCTGACAGATGCCCATGCTCCCATCTCTCGGCCGCAGCAGCCGTCTGCTTGGGCACGTGTCTTTGCAGCGTGAAGCTGCAGGGATTCCGCAAGTTGGAAGTCGCAGAGGGTGGAATGAAAGAGATTCTAGAGGTTTCTTACAACTCCAGGACGTGCATCCGCAGCATCTCGGGGCCATTTCAGTACCGCGTCACACTCAGAATCAAGTGCGGATGGAGACTGACCTGGGCTATGGGCTGTATCCCAGCATCCCACTTCAAGAGGGTGCCTGATCAGTAGGACAGGGTCGAGCGGGGACTCAGAAGCTGGCAGCAGCCGGAAGCCACGAGTTGTGGTCATCCCCTTCAGGCACCAAGTTCCCGCTGTGAGCCGGACGCTACCCAGGCTTGCTGCTCTCTCTGCGTGTCCTTCTCAGAAACATTCAAACATGCAGGTGCCATTCCCCCCAAGATCTCATTTTACAGCTGAGACTGAGGATGAGGCCAGGTGGGAACTCCACCCGGAGTCACTCAGTCCCAGCAAAGTGGACTTGAGCCCGACCCACGGGGCTCCCAGCCCAAGCTGTTCAGGAAGAGGAAGCTGGTGTCACGCTGAGAAGCCGTGGGAAGCGGGCTGGTGGCAGCCCAAGTTGAAGGCCTTCACATGGCCACGAGGGGGCCGATGCCAGCCTGAGGTGTACAATAGCAGGGCATGGGTTCCACTTCAATACAAAGCCCTTCAGCTGTAGTGCCTAGGAGGCAGCGAGCCCCCTGCCTCTGGGAGCATGCAAGCATGACTGTCGTGCTGGAAGCAGGAACAGACCGGGCCAGGCAGGTCTGGATCTGAAACCTGTTCCTGCCACTTACTAGCTCAGTGAGTTGGACCTGGTCCTCCTAGGCTCCGTTTCCAGTCTGTGAAGTGGGCATACGTCACTGACAAGGCTGTTGTGAGTACAAGAGTCTCTAGAGGTGACAGAGACCTGGCGTGCCCTACACCAAAAGACCCATGGCCACTGTGGTAGTCACCTAATCTGGTGTCAATTTAAGGATTAAGAATGCAGGGGTGGAGTCTAGGCTGTGAATCTGGAGATGGCCAATGAGACTTCTGTGTGGGCATGGCCTCCTGAGAATTCTGGGAAATCTGGTTGTTCCTTCTTGGAGGCAGGAGACTCTCTCTCTGTGCCACTCCCTGGGAGGCATTGCAACTGACAAGGCTGGCTTCGTGGAAGACATCCCTGAGGAGATGCCACCCGGACCTACCCTGATGCAGCCCTTGAAACTGGAGCGGCCACATGGAGACCCCTGCCAATGCTGAGATGTTTCCAGTGCCACTGGACCCAAGGACTTTCTACCCACTGGCCTGTGATCTTCTACATTCGGCATCATTGCATGTGTTTCGTGAGTCTGAAGAGGACTTTATAGATTGGTATCAGATATATGGGCAAATATCGAACTTATGGACTTGATCTGGACTGGGCTGGGATGTTTTCTCAATGTTCAATTGCTCTTGTATATATATCTCTTTCTTATATACATATGTGTGTCCATGGATTTGTTTCTTTAGCCTACCCAGACTGACACAGCTACGAGTCCATTCCGACTCCCAATGACCCTCTGTGTTACTTGGGGAAACTGCTCCCCAGGACCCTGGTGACCTAGTGGTTATGTCTTGGGCTGCTTACTGCAAGGTCAGTTGTTCAAAACCGCCAGCCGGGCTGCAGGTGAACCAAGGGGCTTTCTATTCCCGTCAACAGTCCCGGTCTCAGACACTTGCCGGGGTAGTTTCCCCTGTCGCTATGAGGCCGTATCAACTTGGTAGCCACACCTGCCTAAGAAAAACACTGTTCCCCAGAATTCTTACGTTGGATCAGGGCTGGGTCCTAGAAAAATGGACAAGAATTTGGAAGGTGAAAGGGAAGCAGAGCCAAGTCTAGGAGTAGGTGTGGTTGAGCCCATCCAGGTTGCTACCTCTCTGCTGCTTTACCTGTGTGTTAGGGACGCAGTGGGGCTGGCAGCTCCGCCTCTCTCCAGCTGTCCTGAATCCTGGGCCAGGTGTCCATGCAGCTCCATGAGCAGCTGCTCCCCGGGGTCACGCCTAACATTCACGTCTGGATATTGAGAGTTGGCAAGGGACCAGGATGTGCTCGGGCAGAGTCCAGCTGGCCCTCAGGGCCTGTGTCCTACATCTCTTCCATTCCTTGTCCGTGTGTGAGTTCTGGCAGATGCCCCTGTTGGCCTCCGATCCAGCCTCAAACACAGATGCAGCATGCCAAGTCCTGATAATAAATCACACCCTCTTATCCACAGAGCCTCTGCTTCGCTGATCCACCCTTGAGACGATTCACCACGCTGTTACCATTTCATCAATGATCTGGCTGATGGTTTTGCTCATCTTCCTTCTGATTGGCCTACTTTGTCTTTCTTTCTTTTCTGCTCTTCTTGATTCCCGCCCCCCACCCCCCACCCCCGTTGGCATTTTGGGTTTAATTAGCCAGGATAGGATAGGATAACCCAACCACAGCGCAGAGAGGGAGCCTGGGAGAAGGGCAAGACCACGGATACACGCTGCAGCACACATGCACTGCAGGAGAACATGGGCAGAAAGAACACATCTTGCCCGAAGGATTGTGAGCCAGCTCTCTCACAAATCAAAGACGTTTCATGTTGCATACACTAGAAACCAAATATTAGCTTTCAAGCCTTTAGGCTGGTGATGGATTAAGAACATAATTCCTCCATAATCTGTCAGCTCGATTGGACCCTTTGGCCGCTGTTTCCTTAATGAGAAATCTGAGACTGTCGGCAGCAGTTTGCAGTGCTGGGCTACATCTTGCAATAATCACATCATTTGAATGAAATGTGATAAGAGTTTGCTGCCAACTTTGAGCAAACCTCAGGTCCCAGAGGCTTTGCCAACAGCAGTTGGAAGACTCACTGAAACACTTAGGAATGGAGGTGAGAAGACAAAGAAAGAACAAAACAATGACTTTATTGCAACAATGAAATTCCAAACCAAACTCACTGCCATTGAGTTGATGCAAATCACAGGGACCCTAGCAGACAGGGGAGAGCTGCCCTTCTGGGTTTCTCAGCCTTTAATTCTTTACGAGACTAGAAAGCCCTGTCTTTCCCCAAAGACAGCTGGGGGTTTTGAACTGCTGACCTTGAGGCTCACGGCCTGAAGTGTAACCACGATGCCACCAGGGCTCCTCACGGCAAACAATAGATGCTTTGAAATGAAACAACCCTTATCATTTGAACAATCTAACGTACCTACCTCTTTTCTCAGCCATCACTAAGTTATACATTTTAGGCTTTTATATCGCAACCCCGGTGGCATCGTGGTTACACGCTGGGCTGCTCGTCTTGAGGTTAGATGTTGGAAACCACCAGCTGCTCCGAGGGAGAACAATGAGGTTTTCTACTCCTGTAAAGTGCTACAGTCTCCGAAACCCACAGGGGCAGCGCTACCCTGCCCTGTAAGGCCACCGTGGGTCAGAGCGGACTTGATGGTAGTGGGTTTGGTTTGGGTGCGAGTCTTTCCTGTTGCTGGGCGGAGTTAACCTGTATTGCTACTCGGAGTTGGAGAAATATAAAAATCAAGATATAGCCATCAGGATGAGGACTGTCGTCTGTGTTGATGGGCGTCTATGCTGCCCTTTTGCACATCGGCTTATTGTTCCACAGTGCGCACTGGGTCCGTTCCAAGCCTAGACATAGTTTTTTTAAAGGCTCCTTACTTTTGTAATCTCCAAATATTGAAAAAAAAAAAAGGCTACAAATGATGTTAGAAAAGCAAATTGCTAATAGGATGCATTGGGAAATACAGTCAGTATTTCTATGTTATTCTTGCTTAAAATGCATAACCTGGGCCTAATGATGAGAGAATGCCAGTCAGGCTATACCGAGAAATGATCGACAAAATGACTGGCTAAGTGTGGCTGTTGCTAGGTGCTGTCGAATGGGTTCCATGTGACTCACGGCTACCTTCTGCACATCAGAATAAAATGCTGCCGGATCCTGCGCCATCCTGACAATTGTTACGTGTGAGCCTATTGGTGGAGCCACCGGGGTGAACCCACCTCACGGACAGCCTTCTTCTTTAACGCCGAGCCTCCACTTTTCCAAGGATGGTGTCCTTTTCCAGGGACCTACCCCTGCTGGTGACATGTCCAGAGTACGTGAAACGGAGTCTTGCTATCTAAGGAGCCTTCTGGCTGTACTTCCTCCATGACAGATTTATTTGTTCTTCTGGCGGGCGATGGACTTTCAATCATTTAAAAGTGTCAACTCTTCTCTGGTCTCCCTTTTTCGTTGTCCAGTTGTCACATGGATATGAAGATATTGACACTACCATGGCTTGAGCCCGATGCACCTTAGTAGTGTCCAGTCAAGCCTACAGGTAGACTTCACGGCATGTTCAGTCTTCTTTGTCAACGCTATAATTCAAAGACAGCAATTCTTCCTCAGTCTTTCTGGTTGATTCTGCAACTTTCACGCGCATATGAAGTGGTGAAAACACCATAGCTTGGAGGAGGGGCACCTTACTTCTCAGAGTGACAGCTTGGCTCTTGAACACTTTAAGTGGATCTTGTGCAGCAGATTCGCCCAGTGCAATACATCCTTTGATGTCTTGACTACTGCTTCGATGGAGGTTGAGAGTGGACCCGAATGAAATCAAATCCTTGATAATGTCGGTGTTTTCTCCACGCATCATGGTGGTAACACGAGCATGATGTCGACCTGAGAAACTGCTCTAGAAGAATCACGGACATGCAATGCCACCTACGGTTCTGGGCTGGATTCTGAGCCAAAAGAGAAGTCGTTAGAAGGGTATTTGTTATTGGGGCATCTGAAGTCTGAGTGTGGTTATAGGCAGCTGATGATATTCCACCAATGTTAAGTTTCCCCATTTTGATCATTGGGTTGTGGTTTAAAAAAGAGAAAACCTTTTTCTTAGAGGATGCGACAGAAATGAGTTAAAAGTAAAGAGACACACAGTCTCCCAGTTTACTCCCAAATGGTTCAGAAGGAAAAAAACAAAACAAACTACTGTCTTTCTAAATAATTGGTGAATTTGGTCACATGGTAAATAGATATTATTCCACTAGTCTTATAATCTTTGAGCTTGAAAAATTGTGTCGAAATAAATGACAAACCCACCCCCACCAATAAAGCAAAAACAAACAAAAGAGAAAAGCACAGTGGTGCAGCTAACAGGTTAATTTTCCCCAGTATATGTCTACTAGAGATGGGGACAATCCTAAGTTTTCTTTCACCAAAAGATGAGTTTGACTCTATGCTCAAGTGCAACCCTGACACCTTGTGTAACTTCTCTCCCGATTTTATTCCCCACGGTCCCACCTTGCAACGCTGCTGTGAGGATGAACTGAAATTACGTCCACAAATACGTGTATACATAATTATGCATACAAATGCTTTCCCTGAGCGCTTGACACAGAACAAACTTAATAAATCGCAACACCTCTTTCTTAATCCGATTAAGGGGAAAAAAAAAAAAGAGGAGGAAGACCCTCCATGACAAGGATGGACACGGTGGCTGAGATCATGGACTTCAGTGGACCAGCAGTCGCAGCATGCTGTAGGACCCGGGCATGTGCTGTCCTGTGTACACAGGGTCACCGTGCACAGAGTTCCCTTGATGGCCTCTGAAATCCAATCTCAGGTGGTTACGCTCCGGGCACGGTTGGAACCCATCCGGCTGCTCTAAGAGAGAAAGGCCTAATGGTCCACGTGAATCAAGATTCCTGCTGAGAACCCCCCGGGACAGTTCCACTCTGCAACATGGGCTTCTATGAGTCCACGGCCACTCCATGGCAGCTGACAACAGCAACCCCGGGGTCCCAGCAGCCCATAGGGGGTGCCAAGGATGAAGGCTGGACGTTCACATCTACCCTGAGATGCCTCAGCAGGCCTGGCCGTCGACTCCTGAAAGATCACAACCATTGGGAATCTTACAGCGGCTGGTCCGGCTCCAAAGCACACTTGGAGCTGACATGAGTTCAAATGACTCCGTGTCAGGTGTGTGTGTGTGTGTGTGTGTGTGTGTGTGTGTGTGTGTGGTTTTAATGGGGTTGCTGGGGGGTGCAAACAGTTAAGTTCTTGCTCACTGACTGAAAGTTCCTAGTGGACTGAACTTCGAGTCCACACAGAGGCACCTCATCAGAAGGACCTGGTGATTCACTTCCCCCCAGAATCAGCCACCGAAGCCCCCTAGGAGCAAGCACAGTTCCACTCTGACAAGCATGGGATTGCCAGGAGCTGGGTGGATCAACGGCTGTTGCGTTTCAGTGGAGCCTAGAGAATAAGGTAGCTCAGCAGGAACCAGTAGGCCTGTCCCTCTGAGCAGTGGCTTTTCTCCAATCCCCAATGTTTCCCACTTGCCAGCCCCCTAATATCTGGGCCAGGGTGAGGAGTGTTGTGAAGCAAGGCATCATGTTTCCTTCCCATCTCTGAGCCTGCTAGGCTTGTGGCTCCAGTAGCTGCAGGCGATTTCAATTAAGAAAGACTTTGGCTTTCGCAAATGGACAGGGATGAATCTTACACCCCCTTGGAGGCTGTTTTAATGAGATTGCTGATGATTCGGAGGTCTCTATAAAGTGGAGGACTACCTGAGGTAGCGCGGGGATAGTTACGGCAGAAACCCATTTCCTGTTTTCCCTCCCTGTTAGTGTCCTCAGCTCAGCAGGGTCAAAGTCCTTACTGGTGGCTTGGGGGAAATGGAACAGAATTACGGCGCAGAAAATAGCTAATAAGCGGGCCTGCCTTTCCAGGGCATTCCTCCACCTTGACCACCTGGAAGGTCCTCAGTGTCTCCCCGTGATCCTCCGGCTGATGGAGATGATGAAGACGGTTGTTGTTTCGGTTTTTTTTAAACTGTTTTATTAACATATAACTCACATACCAGACAAGCTAATGGCTTGAATATATTAACAAGAAGGCTATGCAATCATCACCACAGGACATTAGTTGAACTATCATGTCATCCACAACGCCTCAGGCAGTGCCGCAAAGCGCTTCTTGAGATGGTCTCTCAGTTCAGGCAGGGTATTGTCCAGAGGGTGCCTGGGATCTTTTGGACTTGTCTTAATTTTCTTTCGCTCCAATTTGAACTTGCATCTGAGCCCTCGACCGGCTCGTGCTTCCCAATGACACTGAGCTTCCCCAAGGCCTCTTCCCACAGGTGCCAGAGTTCATTCCAGGGAGGTCCATGTGATGGAACCCAAGATCCCTTGCCTGGTGTGCACAGAAATCCAATCTCAGGACACGGGTCATGGAGAACGTAGCTTTAATGCAAAATGCTGCCCAAGGAACCAGGAGGAAGGTGCCTCAGATCTGATTCTGACCAGTAAGCGGACCACATCTGACCTCCTCCGGCTCCTAAGGCAGAGCGCCCTGAGGCAAGGATCAGGCATGCCTCTACCCTTCGCCCCTTTCCACCCCATTCTGACACCAACGGTCCCCTCCATAGCACTCTGCTTCTGTGGCTGGGCTCCATACTCCATTGTGAGGGCCACATAGACCTCACAGACAATGCCCATGCTCATGGGCTTATTCACACCGTTCAAAAATACAACTCAGTGAGAAATGCCCAGCATACAGTTCTTCAGTCAGGGCAGTTTCTTCTCAGCTGCACCTGCAGGCAGGTCTCTCTCCTGTTCTCAGCCACTTGACCTGCTCTGAGCCCCACCTGGTCATTGTTACAAAGCTCTTTTAGAGCTGCCAATAAATGTGCAAAGGGCACGCCACTCCACTATAACCCTCAACCGCAATGCACTCAGCTTCAGCCCCAGGGTCAGCAATTCTTGCTCCCCCAATGACGTGTCCAGAGGCACCCTACTCCACAAGCCGGCCACCTGTCCCAAAGCACTTCACTGCTCTGTGTGCTGGGAAGGCACTGCTCTGCTTCATGCTCTGGCGACTGGTTCTGCTGCTGCTCCCACTCCTCCGGCATCTCAGCCGTCTCCTGGATCAAGAAGACTCAATAGGCAAGGTTCTCTAGGTCCAAAGGATTTGCTCCACAACTGAGCTCCCCTCTCTCTGTCTGATAGGGAGACACACCTCCCCCTTCCTGCTCCCAAGAGGGCCCACTGCATACCTAGCAGGATGGCAATCACAATGAACCCTGTTAACAGCCACTCCTAACTGAGTCACCACCCGATCATTACATGCCCCCACGTTCTTATCCAGACCCACCAGACACACACAGTCGTTTGGTGGGAGTAACAAAGGCTATGGCTAAGAAAGCCATATTAAATAACCCGCTAGCTGCACTGGGGTGGCTTTCACACTTACAGGGCTGGGTCACTGTGGCAGAAGTGAGTCTGCTTTTTGGTGTTAGCAGAAGTGAGCTTAACCTGGGTTTCATCCACTTAATGACTCTTTGGAGGCAGCACAGACCCATAGAGATTAAGTCCATTCTAATAGACGTTTGTCGTTGTTGTAAGCCTCACTAAATGAACAAGCATGCCACTAAAAATCACTTAGACCTTACGGGAGGAAAAGATAACAATAACAATACAGGGACCCCCTCTTCCAGGGAAGGGCTGGGGCTGGGGAAGACAAGGAGATGGCACGTTTGCAGGGGCGAGCACGAGAATAAAGGGCAGTGTGGACGCCATTACAAGATGGAGCCGGACCGCGCCCGCATCGTCAGAGCTAACCTGTAAACAAGCTTGTTGCGCATGCGCTGCCAGCCGCTCGCTACGCATTATCAAATTGCACCAATCCTGGTAGGACACATCACCGAGCAGGGTATTTATACCCGGGGTTTTAGGAGCTTGGGGTCTTCCGCAGCTGACCT
>NW_022103968.1:9316345-9348909 GCF_000313985.2 Echinops telfairi
TCACCGAGCAGGGTATTTATACCCGGGGTTTTAGGAGCTTGGGGTCTTCCGCAGCTGACCTTGGAGCAAGAGGCAGCTTAAATAAACTTCGCAGATTGCATCTACCAGAAGGGTCCTGACCATTCTTGTCTCGGTCCGTGTTGCGCCGTGTCATCCGCGCGCGACAGGGCAGTGGTTCGACGCTGAGACGCATCACCGGTGTGGGTGTGCCACTTGGCACCCCCACATCAGCACAGCTGTGTCCCCGGACCTGTAGGGGGCCTGAACGAGGAGGACATGAGTCCGGGGATGTGCTCAGGACAGAGTAAGAGCCAGGGGAAGCCTGTGGGGACTCTTCTCATCTGGGAGCTACTGCATGGTCGCTGGGCACTTGCCACTCCCTCACAGCAGTCAGTGCAGGGCCTGTCACAGGTGCACAGTAATGATGCCCGCCCAACTCCATTTCTAGCGAGGTACCACGGCTCATTATGAGCAGCAGCTAATTTCTCTACCCCCTTCTCCCCAGCATAAGAGATAATCAATAAGGATATTAATCGCAAGTGAGGAGCACAGAGAGAGTAAATAAACATGAGGATGATGTGGTGGAGATACTTTAGATTCAATTTTCTTTCTTTAATTATCTATGCCTGTGGGATATATAATTCATGACTTCAGACGGAGGCAAAGGGAACAGGCTAGAAAGGGAATACGAATGAGAAACGCGAGAGGCGGTGGGCCCTGGGATGCTCCGGTGGGGTTCTTGGAGACGGAGGTGCTGGGTGAGAGCAACGCAGAAACCTGCTCTCAGGAGGAGGCCTGCCCCTACACTGAGGAAGGTCCTGAACCATCCCGCTGCCCCACGGGGGATAAGGCTGATGGTACCCATGCACCAGGACGGAAGGGGGGCAAGAGCACAGATCGCTAATCGCCACCATCACCTTCCCCAAGGAGGCTGGATGGCGCTCACAGACTTGCCCCTGGCACAGGTAGAAGCCCATTCGATGAAGAGGTGGTTGAGGGAGGAAGGGAGTGCTCAGTTTACCTCTGTGTGGGGAGAAACTCCCGGCTGGGCTTGTTTGTTGTTTTTGTTTTGTTTTTTAAAATCACTTTACTGGGGGCTCACACAACTTTTATCACAAGCCATCCATCCATCCATCCATTGTCTCAAGCACATTTGTACATTTGTTGCCATCGTCGTTTTCAAAACATTTTCTTTCTACTTGAGCCCTTGGTATCAGCTCCTCACTTTTTCCCCTCACTCTGTCTCCCTCCCTCCCTCATGAACCCTTGATAATTTATAAATTATTATTATTTTGTCATGTCTTGTACTGTCTAATGTCTACTTTTACCCCTTTGTCTGTTGTCCATCCCTCTGCGGGGGGTGGTTATAGGTAGGTCATTGTGATCGGTTCCCCCTTTATCCCCACACCTTCCCCTCCCCCTCCTGGTAGGCTATTCTCAAAGCCATTCTGTAAGCAATTGGACATCCCCTTACAGAGAGGTCATGGGGAGAAGACAGGCCAGTCAGGGTGCAGTTTATAGCACTCATGAAACATACAGCTCTCCTCTGGTTCTTTAATGCTTCCTCCCCTGCCCCTGTCCCCACTGTCATGATCCTAATTCTACCTTACGAATCTGGCTAGACCAGAGCACGTACATGGGTACAGATAAGAGCTGGAAACACAGGGAATATAGGACAGATAAACTCCTCAGAACCAACATCAAGAGTAGCCATACCAGGGGTTGTTTTATGAAATCATCTCTTACACCGCACAGTCCAAGGCAGCCTGAGTCCTCCTGCTGGGCACCTAAGGCCCTCCCGCAGTGGGTGGCCAACACCACCCAGGCCCCTAGCTTTAAAACCAGGACAATTCTGTTACTCTGCCTCCAGCGCCCTCCACTGGCCAGTTATGGTACTGCTTGTCACTCTTACAGGGTTGAAATGTCCACCAATGGGCCAGCAGCTTTTAATGAAGGAACCCAGATGGGGCAGTGAATTAAGTCCTGGCCTGCTACCCACAAAGTCGGTGGTTCAAGCCCATCAGTCATTGCAGGAGGAAGAGCAGGTTATCTGCTCCCGGAAATATGTACAGCCTCGGAAACCCTGAGGAGTTATTTTCCCTTATGAGTTGGAATCCATTTGCCTGTGTGAGGCTTTTGCACCTTATAAGGAAGGTGAGGTCAGGACAGGGAAAGGAAGGGGCAGCATGGAGGACAGGGGTCCTCACCTTGTGGGAGTGGAGGTGGGGGTGGGGGTGGGGGCGGGCCGTGTGCTTGGGGAAGAGTCGACCAGCCCAGCATTCAGCCGGGCTCTGCAGGAGCCCTGCGGAGCGTGGGTTTGAGTTCGCTCCTCACAGCAGGGCCAGCAGTTCCCACTCATTAGACAAAGATGAGGCTGTTTGCTCCTGAGAAGATTTCCAGCCTCAGAAACCCACAGGGGCAGTTCTACTCCGTCACATAAGGTCGATATGGGTCAGAACCCACTCGATGGCCGTGGGCTTAGAGCTTTGTTTGGGTTCCAGCCATCTTTCAACGGCATAATTGGACAAGATTCTCTTGGGCTTCCCAAGGGCTTCATGAACGAATCCTCAAAAGTGGGTAGTCAGGTCTTTTTTCGACATCTGTCTTAGTCTGGTAGCTCTGCTGCAACCAGAGGTGACCCGGCTGGTGCCTGACGTGGGAGAGGCATGGCGTCCAGCCTCGCAGTGACCACCGTCCAGCGCACTGACAGCCACGCCAGGGAAAGCGTGAGGCCAGGCTTCACACTCCAACAGCTGCCAGCGGTAACAAGCGTCCCTTCCAACATGCTCTGAGATGTGAAAACGGGCTTTTAAAGAAGGCTCGTTTGTTGCATGCACTCCCTAATAAGTGCGGCCAGTAGGTCTCGCTAATGGATGGGTTAGAGAATGAATTTACAGCCAGCCCATCATGCCTAATGAAATATGTTCACGCTTGGTAATTATAACAATTTAGAGCAGATGCCCCCCCCCCCCCCCTTAGAAAATGGAGTCTCTACGACTTTGATTGTAAATACAGGAGATCGTGTTGATGGCAGGCCGCAAAAAGAGGGCCGGGAGCAGCGCCATTCCCTTTTCTCCGTTTTCTAGGCTGTGGGGCACACACGAGCAGTCCCACCACCCTCTCCCCGCTCCCTCCTTGCTGATACAGTGCTTCCTCATCAATCACTGGCAGCAGCAGCTCATGTGCAAATGCGGAAAGGCATTGAGTTAGCTAGGCTCTTATAAAGAGTTTTTTTAAAGTAAATATTTGGATTTTCAGCATAATGAGTTGTCACAGTCCTTTTCTTTGAAGAAGCACTAAGTGGAAACAAATGCATTTCAAAAATCATAAATATTTCCACTCCAGCCTATCAACACACACCACACATCCTGACATACGCTGCACAACGTTGCACATCCATGCATGCACGCATATAAACACAGCACACACACACACAAACGTGCACAATGCACAACACACATATACACACAATGCACACACACAAACCCACGGACACACACTGAACACATGAACACACATGAACTACATGCACACACATGCACAGCCCACACACATACAATATACAAACACGTGTACAATATACACATAGCAGAGACACACAGCATACACTAAGCACACATATACATACACTACACACTGCACGTACATCAACACATTTACATGTGCAGGCATACACACACCACACACATAAGGTGCACACACGTGTACAACATACGCACGTCACACAGACACACACTGCCTACTTGTACACAGAGACATGCACACACACATGCTACATGAGTTCATACACTTCAAAGGCTCTCCAAGTTGGCGCTGGAATTAAGCGTCACTTCCTAGAGGTGAACAGCTTTGTGACCATCATGTTCACACATCGAGTGTCCGTTCCAGAAGCCTGCAGTTTAAAGCACTTGCCCTGCCCCTCTGCCACTTTGGGGGATACAGTGATGGCTTACATGTTTAGAGCCGCTGCCCCTCTGCCACTTTGGGGGATACAGTGATGGTTTACATGTTTAGAGCCGCTGCCCCTCTGCCACTTTGGGGGATACAGTGATGGTTTACATGTCTAGAGCCGCTGCCCCTCTGCCACTTTGGGGGATACAGTGATGGCTTACATGTTGCTGTGATGCTGGAAGCGATGCCAGCAGCATTTCAAATCCCAGCAGGGACCGTGCTGGGCAGGCTTCCGGGAGCTGACAGTCTTTGACAGGCGAGGAAGGAGAGCTGGGATCGCTCTCTGAAAAGCAGCCCACGCACCTCTGTGGTCACCACCGGGCGCAGCCCCACGGGCTGGCTGTGGAGCCGCTGTGGCGAGAGGTCAGCCACCAGAGAAAGGCATCACGTTTACGGGGTCGAGGTGCTGCCAGACAACCTGGCACAACGCTGCCACAATGGACTCCCACATCCCAGAGGTCGGCGGGACAGCCCAGGGCCGGGCACCGTTTTGTTTGTTGAACACCACAAGCTCACTCGCAGCGGACACCACCCCCTCTGAGCCAAAGCAGCCTGTCCCCGGCTCCCCCAGATGGAGTCCCTGTGACCCCCGCAGCTTTCCCCAGGCAGGTGGAGGTCGAACAGGAAGTACGGCCCTTCGGAGTGGCATCAGCTCTGGCTTTGGGGGTTGTCTCGTGAGGGAGCCCTGTTTCTCCCCCCAGCGAGGGGCGAGTGAGGCAGGGAAGCACAGCACCCCCCCACTGCCCAGCTGTCTGGCCATCATGGCTGGGGGTGCAGGGCAATGACATGTGAGCTGCTTAGCTATCCATCAGTTCTGCCCTTGTGGGTTCTGCTGGGACCACTCACCAGGCTGCTCGCCCATGGCGGTGGTGGTTGCTCCAGTTCTCCACAGCCACCAGCAATGGCATTCGCCCACAGCGTGTCTGCATCGGGGGTCCAACAACTGGACAGCTTAGTCTTACTGACCAGAGGCCACTCCTGGGTTTGGAGGGCCTGCAGCTCACAGGGGCTTCCTGTGGATGGCCTGGGCAGCTACGGGGCGCCCAGAGCTCCTTCCAGGCCTGTGGGCGCAGCTGGCTGGGGAGGTTCACAGGGGAAGTGGACGTACATAGGGCCCCTGAGGTCCCCGGGTTAACTTGCTTGGCTATCAGCCCAAAGTGTGTTGTTGAAATCGAAGCAGGGCTCTTGGGATGAAACGCCTGGTGCCAGACTTGCCAAGGCACTCCACAGAGCCCGCTCTGATAGACTCTGGAACTGACTCCATGGTTATAAGTGGCTTAAACCACCACAGTGCCACCCACCCCACCTGCATTCTTTTCTTGCTGTTGGGAAGCCTCCCTACTTGGTCGGGACGTCATTCCTCTCTGTAAGGGGGCACACAAGAGCGTATTGTTTGCGGGGTTTTAAGTAGGAATGGTTTCAACAGAAAGTGAGTTTATTGAAGGGGATATTTTGGAATGGAACTCCAAAGGGCCCTTACTCAACTCACTGCCGTTGACTCGATGCCAATGGTTACACTTTGGGTTGTCAACTGCCAGGTCAGGAGTTCGAAAGGAACCAGTGGCCATGCAGTAAAAAGATGGCTTTCCACTCCTGTGAAGAGGTACAGTCTCAGAAACTCACAGAGGTGGTTCTACCTGCCCTTCAGGGCTGCTGTGAGTTGGCATCGCTGCATTGAGTTTGGGTTTTTGGAGGGAGGGGGGAAGGTCCCCTGGTGGCGCAGTGGGTATGTGTTGGGCTGCTAACTGCTAGGTCAGAAGTTCTAAACCACCAGCCACTCAGTAGGAGAAAGATGAGGCTTTCTACTTCCATGAAGAGTGACCATCTTGGAAACCCACAGAGGCAAGCTTTACCCTGTTCTATAAGGACATTAGGAATCAGAATCAACTCAATGGCAGCTTGAGTTTTGAAAGAGTCACAGTCTCAGAAGCACACAGGGCCGTTCTTCTCTGTCCTATCGGGCCACTATGCATTGGATTTGACTGGATGGCAATGGGTTTTGGAGGATTTTTGTGCACTGTGGCCCCCATTCTGGTGGTAGCAGGATGAGCCTCAGGAGTAAGAGGAGTGGGGAATGGGAGAGAGCCCGCAGCGCACGCTCTGGGACAAAAGGAGTAGAGTGCCTACACAATTGATGTATGTATGGATTGTGATGAGGTGTATGAGCGCCTAATAAAATGATTTTTTTTAAAAGATCCTTTAGGCAACAAGGCTGATGGTTTTTCATAATAAAAAATCCCAAGCAGTTTCTTGTTGGGTTTCGTTTATCAATCAGGGATGTCTGGTCACCAATTATGTCTCAACTGCTCCCTGAGCTTTCAAAAAGCCCCAAAGTGAGGAGGTGGAGTGGGGGTTGTTCAATAATCAAGTAAATTCTGTCTCTCGGGGAGGAAGATGCTTCCAAGATGCCATCAGGAGTAGGTGGGAAAGTGAGTTTCTGGCAGTCCCCAGCACGTTCAATATTCTCCACCAGCACCACAATTCAAATGCATCGGTTCCTCGTGGGTCTAACTTTCACATGCATGTGAGGCAGTTGAACATATTATGGCTTGGGTCCGGTACACCTTAATCCTCAAAGTGACATCCTTGCTTTTCAATAACAAAATGGACCCTGAAAATAATGTACAAGTACCTGTCTTTTCTTCCCCTCCTCCCCCCCTTCCTCTTCAAGGGGGAAATATGTACTCAGTTTTACCGTTCAATCTTGCATGTCTGTGTATGAACATTCAGCATCAAGTGCAGGTTAGACAGGCACACGAGAATGAAATTCATTTTCAAGGTGCAACAAGGCAGCTGTATAAAGAGCTGGTGGTAGACTATGAACACATTTATCCCTTTAATGAATTGTGGGATTAGGGCCTGAGATCTGCTATTAATTTAAAAGCTTTAGGAAGTTAGGAATCCGTGGTGAGAAATCCTGAGACGTCTTTCTGCCGCCGTGCATCCTCAGGCCGGGGACACGGCTTCCGAGGGAGCTTTCCTGCCCTCCTGTGCAGCAGAATGTGTTCAGAGAGAGCGCGGAGAAGCCCCATGTTGCCAAGATTGAATAAACCGTCTCAGCCGATTCGAGACACCGGCAGCTCTCTACCTGTCGTGCTGTGGTGGCCCACATGTTGCCATGATGCAGAAAGCTGTTTCTGGTGTTTCAAACACCAGCAAGATCACACGTATCACACGTGACGGGCAGGTTTCTGCAGAGCTCCCAGGCTGAGGTAGACTAGGAAGAACTGCCTGGCCACCAACTCCTGAAAATTAGCCAAGAAATCGTCACGGCTGCCATCAGACGATGGCGTCATGCTGCAAGATGAGCCCCTGGTTGGAGGGTGTTTCAAATACAGTGGCCACAACTGTGGACTTGAGCTGACCACAGACCATGAAGATTTCTTTTGTTTTGTTGTGCATGCGAACTCAAGATCGGAGCCGACCTGAAGACAACTAAGCACGAGAACTCATAATAATATACAATTGATCATGGATTCACGAGACGGGGAAGAGGGGAGGGAGGGAGGGGCAAAAAGAGGAGCTGATACCAAGGGCTCAAGTAGAAAATGTTTGGGAAGTGATGATGGCAACATTACGTACAATATATGCTTGATACAATCTGTGTATGGAATGTTATAAGAGCTGTGAGATCCCCCAATCAAATGATTTTTTTTAATCAAATGAAAACAAGAACAGCAACAAAACGTATTGGAGGAAGTCGGAAGGAAGCTACCGTATGTCTTTTGTACTGACAAGTGGCCAACGCTTAGAGGGGTCAAGTCATCTGCCCCAGAGCTAGCAAGGGGGGCTGTCTGACTCCATTCTCCAGGCAGCCAACAAAAGGAGCCCCGTCGATTACTGGACACTTCCTTTTCAGTCTGTACTGCATGCAATATTTCATCTGTTAGCTTTTGAATGTAGAGTCCTACCTGCTGGGCATGGGTTTCTTTCTCCTTCTAATGTTCCCTCTTCTTCTTTCGTGAGATGTCATTTGAAACGTCATCAGTGGGCACAAGTCACAGGCACTTCCGTGTGCGGGAAGCATGTCCTCTGCGTCGTGGCTCCCTGGAAGGTTCGTGTCAGGCCCTGGCCAAGGAGCCCTCTCTCCCTGCATCCAAAGACGGAGGAACAGCAACAGGCTGGGCACAAAGGACACTAACGGATCAGAAAGGGGTCTATTTTCACCTGGCGACAGGTAAAGCAGAGTGGCAACGACAAAGTGGAAGGCCCTCCACGAGATGGATGGACACACTGCCTGCAACAATGGGCTCCAACCCATGAACAACTGTAGGGACGGTGGAGGACCGGGCAGTGTTTCGTTCTGTTGTGTCCAGGGTGGCTGTGGTACCCTCTCGACAGCACCTGGCAGTCACCACCCGGGCATAAATGCGCCGTCTCCTAACGCTGCCCTCTCACGGCCAAAGCCAGAGCTCGGTCACTCTTCGTTCAGCCAGACATCCCCAAGACCCCAAACATCAACCTGTCATTCTTTTGGAGCAAAAGGTATACAGCTGTCAGCAGAATGCCTGGTTCTTTTCCTCCCCGTGGAAAACCATCTGTCCATGAACGCGAGGGCTTTTCTGGACGGCTGACAACCTGGTGCGGGCAATGCTAAGTCCTCGGCCATTTTAAGGAAGGGCCTTTATCTGTCTGCGGCCCACTTGAGTTCCCTTGACTCAAAGATGAAGGAGCTGTGTCGGGCAGCGCAAGATCAAAGGACTGACATAAGACCACGCCCCATGCTAGAAGTGAAAATATTCCGCATTTTGTCATTACAGAGAGGTATTCCAACATCACGGTGCACTCCACAGGAAGTGGAAATAGTTTATGTAGTTGACTGACAACCAACATGCTTGAGGTTTAAGTCTGCCAGCGACACCCCTGAGGAAAGGGGGGGCGTCCTGGTGAAGCAGAGGAGAGGCGGGGGGCGGGGGAGGGAAAGCTGGTGTTTCCCTCCATCAAGGGGCAGGTGGTGGTTGTTGCTGTAGCTAGATGCCCTGAAGTCAGGTCCAACCCACAGCAAACCTGCGGACAGCAGAACCGAACACTGCCCGGTCCTGCTCCATCCTCACAAACATTGCAACATTCGAGCCTGTTGTTGTAGCCACTGTGCCACTCCATCTCGACAAGGGTCTTCCTCCTCCTCCACGTCGCTCTCCTTTAGCAAGCATGTGTCCTCCTCCAGGGATGGTCTCTTCTGATCACATGCCCCCAAAGTACGTGAGATGAAGTCTTGCCATCCTTGCTTCTAAGGAGCATTCTGGCTGTACTTCTTCTAAGACAGATTGACGACAAATTCTTTGTTAACACAAGTCTAACCGTGGGAGGTTATGCTCCATCAGTTCTAACACACCCGTGAGAGCCAGGGTGGCAGACGGCCAAACACAAGACCCTCAGTGTAGAAAGTCAAGACACACAGGGGCCCCCTTTTCAAAGTATCTCATTTAAAGAACATCATCACTGGTAGGAGATTCGATTTTTCTCTCAACCATTGATGGGATTCAAAGAGCAAAGGACCACAGCAATTCTGTGTGACTTATTGTTTTCTCCACACTCATCCCCAAATGGGCACCCAGGGCTCCCTCTCTCCCTCCCTCTTCTGTGTTGTAAACTCCTTTCTCCCTCAGCCGTGCAGTTCTGTCCCTCCATCTTCTCTAGACCCGCGGGCCAGTGACATGGTCCCTTGTCCCATGAGACTAGCCAGGGGGAATCTTCTGCTCTGCTCTCTCCCCTCATGAGGCTGGGCTTGGTCAAGCCCCTGGCGACTTACTGGGCTATGAGTTGGGCTGAAAACTGCCAGATCAGCGGTCTGAAAGCACCAGCCACTCCATGGAAGAAAGAGGGGGCTTTCTACTCCTGTGAAGAGTGACCGTCTCAGAAACCCACAGGGGCAGTTCCACCCTGCCCTCCACGGGTCTCTGTGAGTCGGAATCACCTCGCTGGCAGTGAGTGAGTGTGTGAGTGAGTGAGTGAGTGAGTGTGTGAGTGAATTAGTGAGTGAGTGAATGAATGAGTGAGTGAGTGTGTGAGTATGTCAGTGTGAGTGAGTGTGTGAGTGCATGCGTCAGAGAATGAGTGAGTGAATGAGTGAATGAATGAGTGAGTGAATGTGAGTGAGTGTGAGTGCATGCATGAGTGAATGAGTGAGTGAGTGAATGAATGAGTGAGTGAGTGTGTGTGAGTGAATGAGTGAGTGTGTGAGTGAATGAGTGAGCAAGCGAGTGTGTGAGTGAGTGAGTGAGTGAGTGTGTGTGCTTGAGTGAGTGAAAAAGTGAGTGTGTGTGTGTATCAGTGAGTGTGTGTTTGAGTGAGTGAGTGATTGAGTGAATAAATGAATGAGTGAATGAATGAATGAGTGAGTGAGTGATTGAATGAGTGAGTATGTGAGTGGATGAGTGAGTGAGTGTGTGGGTCAGTGTGTGAGTTAGTTAGTGAATGAATGAATGAGTGAGTGAGTGAGTGAGTATGTGAGTGAGTGTGTGGGTCAGTGTGTGAGTGAGTTAGTGAATGAATGAGTGAGTGAGTGAATGAGTAAGTGAGTGAATGAGTGAGTGAGTATGTGAGTGAATGAGTGAGTGAGTGTGTGGGTCAGTGTGTGAGTGAGTTAGTGAATGAATGAATGAGTGAGTGAGTGAATGAGTGAGTGAGTGAATAAGTGAGTGAGTGAGTGTGTGGGTCAGTGTGTGAGTGAGTGAGTGAATAAGTGAGTGAGTGAGTATGTGGGTCAGTGTGTGAGTGAGTTAGTGAATGAATGAATGAGTGAGTGAGTGAGTGTGTGAGTGAGTGAAAATGTGAGTGAATGAGTAAATGAGTGAGTGAGTGTGTGGGTCAGTGTGTGAGTGAGTGAGTGAATGAATGAATGAGTGAGTGAGTGAGTGAGTGAATGAGTGAGTGAATGAGTGAGTGTGAGTGAGTGAGTGAGTTAGTGAATGAATGAATGAATGAATGAATGAGTGAGGGAGGGAGTGAGTGAGTGAGTGACGACCTCTGAGAAAGCAGGGAGAGGGTCTGAGGGACAGAGCCCATTCAAGTTGGCAGCTGGGAACTGTGATTTTTAGGAAAAGGATGGACTTTGAAAATCTCTGCGGGTTAAATCTGTGTCCCCTCACAAAGAGGGAGGCCTTGTGCTTGGTGTCCTGCTCAGCCACCCAGCGTCCCTGGCTTCCCACGGTGCCTGAGAGCCACCAAGATGCCATCCGCAGCACAGTGAGCTCTTCAGAATGGGGAGACATTGGGAGAGGACCCCACCAGGGTGGAATGGAAGTTGCTTTGTCCCTGCAGGCTGGCATAGGCTGCCCAATTGGGGGCTTGGCTCTGGCGATGTAGGAAGGACAATCACGTGTGCAGGGAGGCTGCCTCCGTATCCAGGCCACGGAGGGTAGGCTTCTGATGTGCTAGCTCCCGCAGCTGCTCCAATGGGTTCCGGGAATCTTCATTAACCGATGCATTAGGATAATGGAGAAATAATGACACACGCAGGACAATTGCTTTCATTATAATCTAGGAATTAAATCGGAGCATCTTTCTTTTCTCACCCCCCTCTGTGTAGCTCAGAGAAGCCTCCTAGGAGTTTTAAGCTCTCTCTGAGATAGAGGCATGTTTAAATAAGTCTGATAACTTTACTTCATTATCCATCAAGGCGTAGAGCTTTCCACATGCACCAAGATGGCTTCGTTGCCCTCTTTCCCTTGTCTACCTCGGGCACTTGGCAGAGCTCCTGGGGGTTTGTAGCAAGATTAAGAAAAAGATGGACAAGTTCATTATGACCATGCAGCTAGAGAAGGCTACGCTCCTCTTTCAGAAGCCCCAGGGTGCTTCCCGCTCCGTGCCTTCTGCGTCCCCTCCAGGGGGATGAGCTGAGAAGGATGCTCAGACTCTCAGCACGTGGCCTTTGCTTGTCAAAGGACCCTGGGGAACATGGCGGTTACAAACTGGCTGGAAGATGGAGAGAAAGAGGAAGCCCGAGTGTGTGTTGAGGTTGGATTCTCCGTGGAAGGGTGTGTAAACAACCAGATCGTTGGCACGAAGGATCCTTTGTCCCCTGAATGGGCCATCAGCCAAATGCCAAGCTTAGTTTCTGATCACGTCAGGGTGCCCTAACAGCAAAACTAAAGCCTCACCTGAGAGGAGGCCATACCAATTCCCAATGACCTTCTAGGACAGAGTAGAAATGCCCCCTTTGAGTTTCTGAAGCTGTACGTCTTTACGGGAGCAGACAGCCTCATCTTCCTCCTATGCAGTGGCTATTGGGTTTGGATTGCTGGCCTTGTGGTTAGAAGCCCATTGCTTAACCAGTGACACCACTCGAGCTCCTACACTGGTGCCGTCGGAGGCATTGTGACAAAATATGACTAAAGCCCACGTTCTCTGGTGCATAGTGTTTCACTCCGTTAAAATAGTCAACTAGAAGAGCGACTATTTCCCTAAAAGAAGTTCAGGAGGAGAAGTGGGATTCATATATATTTTGTTAAAGTCGTCGCTGTTGGTGATTCATTTTTGGTCTCCTTGATGACCCTGAGCCCCGGCCCTTCAGTTCCTGGCTGTATGATCCATTGTGGGTTCAACTGTGTCTCCCCAAAGCGTCTGTTGAAGCCCTTGGTCCTGGCGGATGTGACCCTATTTGGAAATGCAAGCTGTAACCACGTTCCCAGGGGAGCATGGTGGATAAGGGTGAGTCTTAGAGCAGTCACTGGTGTCTCCACAAGGAATGGGAGAATTGGAGACAGGGTCCTCTCCCTGGGGAGAAGGACCAGGTGAGAATGGAGGCAGAGGATAGAGGAATCCAAGGATGGCCAGACTTCGTCCGACATACTTTGGACGTGTTGTCAGGAGAGACCAGTCTCTGGAGAAGGACATTCTGTTTAGTAAAGTAGAAAGCCAATGACCAAGAGGAGGGCCCTCAAGGAAGTGGATGACTCAGTGGCTACCACAACGGGCTCGGGCCTAGAAACAATAGTGAGGGTGCACAGGACGGGCAGGGTTTCGAGCTGTTGTGCATGAGGTGGCTCTGACTCAGAACCTAGTTGATGGCACCTAACTAATATGTTGCTGTAGTTACAGGAGCGGATAACCTCATCTTTCTCCTACAGAGCGACTGGTGGGTTAGAACCACAAACCTGGCGATTAGCAGTCCAAGACTTACCCAACAGCGCCACCAGGGTGTTGATCAAAACAAGCCCCCTACCATATTTCACAATGGTAGCGAATCCATTGTGCCGAATTCATCCTCGGAGCTTCCCGAATATTACAGTCTGGTTTCTGACAGCAAATTATTATCGCATTATTTTTCAACATTAATGAATAGCATCTGGGGCATTTTTTATTGTTTCGAAAGTATATCTGAGAACTCACAACCTGTGAGGCTGTGTCAGTGCCGTCTGTTAGAATTCTTTTTATCTCCATTTTATAGGCCCAGGGTTGTAAAGTGGACACGTGGTTCTGGCAAGGGTTCATGATTCTAAACCTGCAGTTCTCCCCTCATGCCCAGCGTCTAATGACCGGTCCTCTACGTCCACCAAGCTGTGACTTTTCATCCAGTTCCTCACTCGACTGCCACCAAGTGGGGATTCGCCGTGCGGGGCTCTCTAAGGAGAAACACCTGTAAGAAAGAGGAGGTGAGAGCCAGAGGAGGCTGGATGGGCCTGGGTGCAAGTCAGATCCAGCTGAGGAGATACAGGGAGGGGGGCCAATGACAGAGACTCTCCTGCAGTTCCAGGAATGCTTCAGCAAGAAGCACAGGGAGTCCTCAAGACAAAGTCTATGTAAGGACGGCTGGCCTGGTGTCCTCTGAGTATCAGCCTCAGGCTGGGAGCAGGGGTGGCTTCAGCACACTGGGAACAGGTGGAACATCAGTACATGGGACCAAGCGAGACCCCAGAAAGGGCTGGCAGAAGGGCCTGGTGCTCTGTCCCTCCCCATGGAGGGGATCCCAGAGCACCTCACTGGGCCACACCGCCGTATGGTAATTAAGTTAGAATGCCCTTTGAGCTCAGCTACTAACTGTTGTGAGTTGTCAGTTCCTGGGCTACACCTGTCTTGAAGTAGGTTTGTACATAAGTCGGGATGGTTAGGTGCAGTTTGGTCAAGGATCGGTTTTAATATATGGCATACCACATGCCTTTCTAAGCCTGAAAATCGTTTAAAACCCACTTCCAGATACATGAAAACATCTTTGACATAGCAATATGGTAGCTGTTGGTGGTTCGAGTCCTCTCAGAGGTGCCTGTGCCACCTGAAATGCAGGTTTTTGACCCCAAAGCGGGGCAGCCAGTTTACACGTTCCAAGTTGGAACAGGAGAAGCCCGGGTGGTGCAGTAATTATGAGGTGGGCTGTGTGGTAGTTACATCATCTGGTGTCAACTTGACACTATTAAGAGTGAAGGGGTGGAGTCTAACCTGTCAATCAGGTTGCAGCTTGATGACCTCATTTGGAGACTCTCCCTGTGAGACATTCCTGTTGACAACTCACAGGAAGCTATTCTGATAGAGCCATAGCCCTGGAGCTGGAGGAGCCACAAGGAGACCCCCACTAGCACTAAGATGCTTCCACTACCA
Organism: Echinops telfairi; assembly: GCF_000313985.2. NCBI lineage: Eukaryota > Metazoa > Chordata > Mammalia > Afrosoricida > Tenrecidae > Echinops > Echinops telfairi. The sequence goes on from NW_022103968.1 coordinate 9,330,833, forward strand.
CTGGATCCACAAGACTTTCCACCCACTGGCCTGTGATCTTCCTGCAGTCAGCATCATTGCATGTGTTGCGTGAGTCTGAAGAAGAATTTACAGACTGGTATTGAACATATGGGATAATATCGGACTTATTGACTTGATCTGGACTGGGCTGCGATGTTTTCTTAATATACAATTGCTCTTTATATGAAGCTCTTTCTTATACACATATGCGTATCTATGAATTTGTTTCTCTAGTCAACCCAGACTAACCCAGGCTGTTAACCACAGGACCACCAGTTCAAAACCACCAGCTGCTCTGTAGGAGAAAGACGAGACTTTCTACTCCTGTGAAGAGTTACAGTTTTAGAACTCCATGTGGGCAGTTCTACCCTGATGACAAGGTCACCATGAGTCAGAATGAACTTGATAGCAGTGAGTTTGGCTGTTTCTGGAAGTTAGAGGAAGAACGAGAAGTTTTTGTTTAGAAGGTCTACCAGCAAGGAGACCACAACAGTGCAAAATAGACCCTCTTTGTGGTGTGTGGTTTGAAATCAGAATATATAGAGAATATATGCCCTTAGCTTTGGAATTTAAACCTTGAGGGGTCATGTATAGATGTTGTCCATTAAACAGGTTTCAGAATAACCTCTGAAGCAATTACTTGTCATGAAATATGTAAGACAGCTACTTGACCAACCAACTGGAAGAGATCCATATTTGTACCCATTCCCAAAAAGGTGACCTAACAGAATGTGAATTACAGAACAATATTATAGATATCACATGCAAGTAGACTTTTGCCGAAGATCATCTAATAATGGTTACAGCAGTACATTGACAGGGAGCTTCTGGAGGTTCAGGCCGGATTCAGATGAGGAAGTGGAACAAGCGATACTACTGTTAGATCACAAGAAACTATGTACAGCCTTGAGAAGAATGGGAATTCTAGAACACTCCACTGTGCTCCTTTGGAGCTTGTCCATGGATCAAGAGAGAGTTGGGCAAGCAGAATACGGCCATAGAGCGTGGTTAAAAAATCAGGAAAGGTGTGTCAGGGATGTATCTTATCACTGTCTTAATTCAATCAGTGTACAGAGGAAATCCTCAAAGAAGCTGGATTATATGAAGAAGAAGGTGGCATCAGAATTGGAAGGAGGCTTATTAACAACCTGTGATAGGCAGCTGACACAACCTGGCTTGCTGGACATGAAGCGGTCCTGAAGCACTTGCTGATGAAGATCACAGAGTGCAGCCTTCAGGATGGATGACAATTCAGTGTGAAGAAGACCAAAATCCTCACAACCAGACCAGTAAGTAACATCATGATAAGTGGAGATATGATTGACGTTGTCAAGGATTTTGTCTTGCTCAGATCCACAATCAATGCTCAAGGAAGAGCAGTCAAGAGATCAAGCAGCACATTGCATTGGGTAAATCTGATGCCCAAGATCTCTTCAAAGTATCGAAAAGCAAGACTGTTGCTTTGAGGACTAAAGTGCACCTGACCCAAGCCATGATATTTTCATTACCTCCAAAGCATGTGAAAGTTGGACATTGAATAAGGAAGATCAAAGAAGGATCAATGCATTCTAACTGTGGTGCTAGAGCAGAATATTGAAGGTACCGTGAACTGCTAAAAGGACAAACCAATCTGTCTTGGAAGAAGGATGGCCAAATTATTCCGTAGAGGCAAGGATGGTGAGACTTCGTCTAACACACATTGGACATGTTGTCGGGGGAGACCAGTCCCTGGGGAAGAGCATCATGCTTGGTAAAGTAGAGGGACAGGGTAAAAGAGGAAGGCTCTCAAGAAGATGGATTGGCACTGTGGCTACAACAATGGGCTTAAACATAAAAATGGTGAGGATGGCACAGGACTGGGCAGTGTTTTGTTCTGTTGCCCACAGGGTCATTACGGGTTGGAACTGACTCGATGGCACCTAACCACAACCACAACAGGTGGAGGTTCAAAGAGATTATAGTTTTACATTCAACAATTCAGGCGCATTCTGATTCAACTCAACCATTGCAATCCCCTCAACAGTGGGATAACATTGCTGATGCCACTTCCTCCCTGTGTGTGTCCTATTTCCATGCCTCCTTCTTTCCTAATCTTCTGGACTTTGACCCCAAGTTGCTCTTTAAGACAAATTTATACATAGTTCAGAACAGTTAGGCATGGGTCTAATGCTTTTCTTATAGTAGAATATATTATACCTTTCCCTGTGTAAAACCATTAAAGAAACACTCCAGATGCACTAAAACTTCTTTAACATCATAATACAGTAGTATTAATTATAATGGTTTGCTGTTTAACACAAAGAAACACTCATTGGTTATTATAAATATTATATGTGCTGAGGATTTTAAATATGATAAGCATTATAGACTGGTTTGTCATTATGTGGTTGTACGTAAGTAGCATGTTCGTAACCCAGGGACTGCCTGTGTTCTTTTTAAAAAATTGTCACTTCTTGTGAATCTATTTTTTAAATTGTAGTAAATATTTATGCAACAACACATTTCAACATTTTATACATGCCCAATGAAGTGACAGTAATTACATTCCGACTGTTGCCCAGTCATTACCATTATTCATTTCTTTCATCTTTTTAAAAATAAATAACTCATGCTGTTATAGCAAAACACCAGAGCCCTGGTGGCACAGCCACTCCATGGGAGAAAGACAAGGCTTTCTACTCCCATAAAGAATGGCAGTCTCAGACAGCCTCAGGGGCAGCTCGACCCTGTCCTGTAGGGTGGCTGCAAATCAGAATGGCCTTGGTGGCCGTGAGTTTGGTTCTTGGTTTGGTTAGAGTGAAAAGGAACAGGCAAGAGCTGAGTTCGGATTTGGGATTGTCCCTCTGTGCGCGCTGTTTCCTGAAGAGTACAATAAAGACAAGGTTAGAACCTGCCTTCTAGGGTTGCTGAGAGAACAAATTGAGCTAGTATTTGGAACGTGTTGGGAATCGCCCCCCAAAACAACCACCATTGAGTTGACTCCAAGTCATAGTGACCCTATAGGACAGAGCAGAACTTCCCCAGAGGGTTTCCCAGATGGCACTCATTACCGAAGCAGACTGCCACTTCGTTCTCCCCTGGTACTGGCATGTGTGAACCGCCAGCCTATTGGCTAGCCATTGAGAACTTAAGCACTGTGCCACTAGGGCTCCCCGTGTTTGGAACAGCTCCTGGTATATTGCGAGCACTGTCAATGCTAGCAACTTGGATGTCTATCGCTATTGCAACTATTATTCCTATCCCTGTGTTTTTAAAAATTGTTGTTGCCAACAGACTCCTCTTCTGCTCTTCCTCCTCTACTTTCCCCTCTTCCTTCTATGTCACTAAAGCATCCCCGGGCTCCCAGGGGCTCCCCTGATCCCTCTGCTAGTGATCTCCATCCCCGCCACCTTGTCTTCCCTTAACTCTAGCCTGAGCTACATGCCTTTCCCTGCAGACAGGAGACCACCTTCCTCAGCCAGGAAATGGCAGCTCTAAGCTTCTGCTTGTTGTGAGGTGCGATAGAATCACTTTAACTCAGAGATCCTACGTACAACAGAAGGAAATACTGCCAGGTCCTGCTCCACCCGCACAAGTAGTGTTATGTTGAAGCCCATTGTTGTAACTACTGTGCCAATCCATCTCATGGAGGGTCTTGTGGGTCCTCTGCTTTACCATGCATGATGCCCTTTTCCAAGGACTGGTCTCTCCAGATAACATGTCCAAAGACGTGAGGCAAAGTCTTGCCATCTTGCTTCAAAGAAACATTTTGGTTGTACTTCTTCCAAAACAGATTTGTTTGTTCTTCTGGTAGGACATGGTATTTTCAATATTCTTTGCCAACACCCTAATCCAAACACATCGATTATACTTCAATCTTCCTTATTCATTGTCCAGTTCTCACTAAGATGCCAGAAATAGCTCAGTAGAAAGTTGAGCTCAGTCACACCAGGCTTACTTCTCCAGGCCTACCACCTCCTGGTTACGAGACTTGGGACCTTCTTCAACTTTTCTGAATCTGTTTCTCTAGTCTCAAAATGGGGATAATCCATACCTTATAAGCATCATAGGAGGATTTGCTATAATAATGTTCTTTTATGCTGTGATAGTTAGGTTTATTGTGCCAACCTGTCCAATAGGAACATGTGGGATTAATCAGGTCACAGTTTGATTGGAGGGCAAAGAGATAAATGGCTCTGCAAGGGCCGCCCCCGCCCCCCCCACCCCTTGCTCTCTGGTGATCAGACCAGCGTGTTGCTGTTTTAGCTAGTCCTCTGCCTCAACCTGTAAACTACACAACCTGTGGGCCAACTTAACCCATGGATTGTATCACTGGAGCTTGTGACTCCTTTGAGACCTGCTTTGCCCTGCTACTGGTGCATACGTCACTTCGGCTTGAGGCTGGTGGATACTGTTGCCTTGCATTGCTTGAGTTTGATATCCCATCCAGGCCTGCTTCAACAAGCTCCCAAGCTACTGACTGTTGCTGACCCACCCTGCTGTTTGCTGCCTGTAGGCAGACTGCCTGCCTTGCCCAAGGGAGGACTCTGCTGTCTGCTTCCTTGACCTTGGACCCGGCAGCTCGTGTGAGTTGAAGGACTTCCAGTATATCAACTATTCCACAAATGTGAGTTGAACTGAGCCCTCTGTACTGCTGTATGAACTGTGTTATATTCCTTCTTGCTGTATAAACTTTATCTATCTATCTATCTATCTATCTATCTATCTATCTATCTATCTATCATCATAAGTGTCCTGGGTTTGTTTCTCTAGAGAACCCTGCTTAACACAATGCTATCTAGCACAGTCCCACCAACATCAGAGGTATCCGGCAGGCAGGATAGCTATGTATAGCTGCGTAGGTTGTGCACTGTGCAAACAAGGGTGCTATTCACATAGTCTCTTCAAACGCCTATGCAGAGGCCTCCCTCACCGATAGATAACATCAGAGTAAAGGGAGAAATAATCAGAGTTGTCCAGGATTTCATCTTGCTTGAATCCATGCTCATGGAAGCAGCAGTTGAGAAATCAAATGACATGTTGCATTGGGAAAGTCTGCTACACAAGCCCTCTCTAAAGTGTTGAATGGCAAGGATGTCACTTTTAGGATGGTGCCTGACTCAAGCCATGCTATTTTCAATCACCTCATAGGCATACGAAAGCTGGGCATTGGACGAGGAAGGCTGAAGAAGAATCCATGCATCTGAACTATGTTGCCAGTGAAGAATATTAAAAGTACCATGGACTGCCAAAAGAACCAACAAATCTGTCTTGGAAGAAGTACAGCCAGAATGCTCCTTAGAATGGAGAAAGGTGAGACTTTGGCTCACATCCTTTGGACATGTTATCCGAAGAGACAAGTTTCCTGGAGAAGGGCATCATGTTTTGTAAGGTGGAGGGGCGGTGACAAAGAAGCCCCTCAATAAGATGAACCGCCACAGTGGGTACGACAGTGAGTTTCAGGATAGCAACCATTGTGAGGATGGTGCCGGACGGGGCAATCTTCCATTCTATTGTGTGTAGGCTCTCTATGGGCCAGGACCCACTTGTGGGCACCTAACAAACACCGCCACCAGCACCACATGTCACTTCCTTGTAGAGAGAGGAGCAGTCATGGCGACGGCACACTGTCGGCATCTCCAACCACTGTGCCTGAGGTTGCTTTGCGTCAAGGGCAGACTTGGCAGCAATCCATGACAAGTGAGACAAGAGAAAGTGGAAAGATGTGTTCAGACAATGAATGATACGGTTTTTCTTCCTTTTCCTTGATGAAAGGGGGCCCACTTGTACATCCACTCAACTTTCAGAGAACACTTCGGATGTGGTAGGTCTCGAGACCTGCAATTGGTGTTTCCGGGTCATTTGTGCAGAGGCCTGTCACCTCTGAATGCAAGCAACATGGTGATTCCATCCAAGAGTACAAACTGGCTTCACTGTCTCTCTCCTCAAACTCATTGCCTGTGCCTCTTCCTGCCCAGTCCAACAGGGATAAGTGACTTCGGGGAAGTTTAGGGATAAGCGATTCGTGATAAATGACTTGGCGAGGGGGTGGGGGCACTGAAGGAACTTGCAGAAACCAGCCCATTTCGTGTCTGCTACTTCTGTGAGCCTGATACTCCGCACTGTCTTTACACTTTTTCTGAAGGTTTTCTTGCTAACGAAGCGGCTGGCAGTCAGGACCTGCCCTACGGGCATCAATTGAACAGCTAAAAACTAAAAGTCAATACATTTTGGAAGTGAGTCTTGCTTGCTGGGAGTTAAAGGTAAGTTATGAAATTGCTGTCTGGACCTGCCTTTTAGGCATAGAAAAAATATTGACAATATTTTTCTTTCATTTTGTCCGTATTCTTCACAATCAAATATACTGTTAACATGCTATTGCTTGCCAACTTTGTTGCAATAAACTTTATGATTAACTTAAGACTTATTGTTGTTCACTTTCACAAGGTTTTATATAACAATTTAAAGTGCAGGAAATTGCCTTGCTATATAATGACAGTGGCAATATCCAACTGGTGGTGGGCAGGTGGCACTTCCATGCAATAAACCAAAAGGTTTCTTGCCAGCTGCTGCAGAAACTTTCCAATTTGGGGTGGCCCGGTGGAGCCCTGGCAAAAGTGCTTAAGTGTTTGGCTGCTAACTGAAAGGTCAGCCGTTCTAACCCACCAGCTACTCTGCAAGGAACTACTTCTAGGAAGATTACAGTCTGGGAAACCCTGTGGGGAAGTTCTACTTGGTCGAGAGACAAGTTCATCCATAATAGCACGTTGTCATTGTGTCCACTCCAGCACCGAGCAGCCCTACTGGACAGAGCCGTGCACCCTGAAAGGTGAGTGGATGCGCGAGCAGCCCCCTGTCACCAAGGAAAGGAAGCAAAGCCATGTCATTCGCTGTTTGAGTACATCTCTTCACCTTGTCTTTTATCGAGTCCCACTTGTCCTTGTTTGCTGCCAAGTCCGCCCTTAGCTCCAAGCAACCCCATGCACTGAGGGTGGAGATGCGGCCCAGCCATGTGCCATCTCCACTGCTGCTCTCCCTACAAGGAAGTGTGACATTTGTTGGTGGAGGTGTTTATCAGGTACCCACTAGTCGGTGATCCCCTCTGAGTAGTGATTGATAACAGCATCAGAATAAACACTGTGACACACAGAAGGGTAACAGGTGACAACTTTAAAACAAAATGGCAATCGTTGTTATGTCCTATGATACATGCAAAGTGACCAAACCCAAGTCTAGCCACTCTCACTGAGTGGAGTCTGACACACAGTGACCCTATCGGCCAGTGGTTCTCAACCTTCCTCATGCCGCGACCCTTTCATACAGTTCCCCCCCAACCATAACATTATTTTCATTTCTACTTCATAGCTGTAATTTTGCTACTGTTATGAATTGGGCAACCCCTAAGGGGGTCATGACCACAGGTTGAGAACCGCTGCTATATACTATAGTGTGTACATATGTGTGTATGTGTAGTCACTATGTATATATACACACACATAGTACACAGGATCACTGTATTGACATATATAGTAGTATAGTATATAGGGTCACTATGCTCCCATAAAGACCTACAGCCTTGGAAGCTCTCTATTTTGACTCATAGTGGTCCTATATGCTATAGAGTATGTGTGTATATAGGGTCACCATACTCACACATATAGAATAGCATAGTATATCAAGTCACTATGAGTCCGAATATGGGCTTTCCGAGTTCGTACATCTTTATGGGAGCAGAGAGCCTCATCTTTCTCCCCAGGAGTGGTGGGGGAATTGGAACCGCCAACTTTGAGGTTTGCTGTCCAACACTTTCTTGCCAGCACCGGCAGGGCTCCTTATGTAGATTATAAAGCTGATATAAAACTACAAAAGTCACTTTGGTCCAGTCCATTCCGACTCACAGCTGAAGGTGATGCGAATGTCAACTGGTGCCTTGTAGAAAGTGGCTTGGCAGGTTCTAACGAAGGTATCCTGAGAATGACCCTACGATCCCACAGCCCACTCCTACACGCAGACTGCAGAGACTTGAAGCAGAGACTCTGAGGCCTGTTCCTCACCAGACACACAGCACCAGCCGCAACGGCCACGAGGTGGAAACAGGGCTCTGCCAACAGATGGAAGGATGCACCGCAGGTGTGAACACACAGTGGCGTATGACTCACCCGGAAAGAAGGAATGCCATGCTAAGACAGCTTCATTGATTAGTGAAATAAGCTAGACACAAAAGAACACCTCTTTCAGAACCCCAGTTATATGAAATACCTTCAAAAGGCAAGTGCCTTGGGACAGACACACCAGGGGCTCGGGGAGGAGGCCTGCAGAGTGGTGGCTGAGTGGGCTCCAGGTTTCTGTTAGTGGGGATGAAAATGTGTAGGATGCAATAGGCAGTGGTAACAGCTGCATAGCATCATGGATGCAATGGACACTGCTAAAGGACAGCTTTGCCAGGAGCTTTTTGAAGTGCCACCTCATACCATTCAGCACATTCAATTAAAAATGGGCTTTTGTGGTACATTTCCTGTTATACACATTTTACCACCAGTAAGTACATAAAATGTTTACACAATGGATGGTTTACAGAGGAAAATTAGCGACGTGCAATCATTTGCAAAAATGCAATTGAAAAAAAAAAGGCTTGTTCGACTTCTCGTTTCCAGCCAGCCAGCTCTGTGCCGCATTCCACGGGCCACTTTGCAGCCCTCTGCATCTGCCTGTAATCTTTTTAAATACTCCAAGGCCTCATTATTTAGCTGCTTAATGAAACCGATTCCCTTTGTGGGTCTCTAACAGGCTTAGCGATGCTTCTCCAAAAGGGCTGAGACACAAGTGATGTGGAATGATATCCCTTTGAATACTGACTGCCATTAGTCAACTGTGGCAGCCCCATGCTGCATGGCTGGCTGCACCGTTTCTGACACTGGGCCGAATGAACATCCCAGACTGTCAGCACACACAAAGCCATGATGGGGGCTTTCCAATGCTGAACAGACACTTTTCCAGAAGGTCAGCCTGACCACCGGAAGCGAGCTGGTTTACAGGCCTCCTTTCATCTTCAGCTCAGTTCATCTTACTCCTCTGTGGTACTGGCTGGAGGTGGTAAGGAGTGGCATCAATATGATGCCCTGAAGAACAGTCTCTGACTCCTGAATGGGCAAGCCCTGGGCACTGTGAACCGTTACTGTCTGGTGAGTTTGTGTGTTGACCTACAGTGTGAGCAGGGTCCTTAGCTGATAGCTACTCCATGCTCTGGGCTTAGGGCTTAGAGTCTCCCCACCACCCTTGTGCAGTTTACAGTCAAAGATGGAGAGTTTCCATTCCCTCGGTACACTTATCTTTACAGCTCATTCCCAGGTAGACAGAGCTCTTGCCGGCCTTTAACCCATTTCTTGACCCAGGAGATAGGTACTGTGCCCACCCACCTACATGGCCCACCTTTTGGATTCAGTGAGAAGCTGCTGTCCCTTTTGAATCCCTTGCTGCCATCTGAAGAAACAGGCCTCATTCCACCAACTCCAACACCAAACGCCTCCCCTACCACCACCACCCACCCCTCCCGGGACATCAGAATCCCAGCCAATGACATCAAAATCCATATTGCTCCAAAAGAACATTTTTCCATTCCATTCAAAATGCCTTCCATTACCGCAAACACATGAGTTCAAGAACAGTAAAATTCATCGCGGAAAATAATTTGCCTTGTGGAACTTAAACATAATAGGCTATCAGTTGCACTGCTGTCCGTCATAGCAATTGTCTCCTTCAGGCTGATGTAGACTTGGGGACAAGCTGGGCGCCCAGGTGAGAAGACTGCCCAATAATGATGGTCTACCCAGACCTACCTGGGAGCAGCCAACACTGCCTGCCTGTGTTAGCAGCATACTTGTGTGGGCCACGCCCTAATCACAGCAATGAGGGCTAATGTGATGAATTCCTACAATGTGTCCCACGTGCTAATAAGCTCTCCAGACACCTTGTTTGATTAAATCCACCCCCATCGCCCCAGGAGGCAGATGCCCCCACTTCTTCCCCAGTAGCTCATGAGGAAATAGAGGCTTTGAGAAGCGAAGTCATTTGCCCAATGTGGCTGCTTGTCATCCCCTCTGTCCAACTCCCAAAGCCCCGTGGGTTAAGTGGCTGTGCTTCAGCATTTCCGCAGAGATCAGCGTTAGAGAGACACAGAGGTGGCCCCCAGGGCAGCCTGAGAGTGGCGTGGGCTGCAGCTCCTCTGAGTCTCAAGAGAACACCTGTGTTCACTCTGAAACAGGAGCAGGCTGGCCGTCTCCAGCTCACCTCCTGTCATGGCACTAAATTGTGGCCCCCCCCCAAAGTATATGTTGTAAATCCTAATGGCATACTTGGGGAAAGAGACCTTAGTGCTGCTGCGCTCAAGCACCTGGCTGCCAGCAGAAAGGCTGGTGGCTGGACCGCACTCTGCAGGAGAAAGGTGAGACCACCCCCTTTGGAAAGATTAAGCCCAAACCAAACCAGTTGCCATAGAATTGATGCTGACTCATAGCAACCTCCGTAGGGCAGAGTAGGACTTCCTTACCGAGTCTCCAGAGATTAAAGTCATGGAAAACTTGTGGGGCAGTTCATCTCTATGAGTCCTGCGGGTCAGAATTAACTAGACAACAATGAGAATACCCATGGATGAGATTCCATTGGGAATAGGGTTTTGTTATTATGTTAATGAGGTCATATCAGCACAGTCGGTGGTGGTGTTACGTGCCATTGAGTCTGTTTCAACCCATAGGGACTTTATGCACAACAGAACAAAACACTGACCTGTCCTGCTTCGTCCCCATAATTGTTTCTATGCTTAATCCCATTTGTGGTAGTTACATAATCTGGTGTCAATTAGAGAGGCTTACCAGTGAAGGGGTGGAGTCTGACCTGTCAATCAAGATTTAACCAATGAGGCCTCTGTGTGGGCATGGCCTTCCCCTGAGGATTCTGGGTATTCCTGTATTTCCTCCTTGGAGGCATGAAACACTCTGGCTCTTGGCTCCCTCCCTGTGAGACACTTTACTGACAAGCCTGACCCCCTGCAAGACATCCCTGAGGAGAAGCCACATGGACCTACCCTGACGCAGCCCTGGGTGCTCAAGAAGCCACATGGAGACCCCTGCCAGCGCTGAGATGATTACAACCCCACCGGATCCAAAGACTTTCTACCCACTGGCCTGTGATCGTCCTGCATTCGGCATCATTGCATGTGTTTGGTGAGTCAGAAGAGGGCTTTAAAGATTGGTATCAGGCATATGGGCTAATATTGGACTTATGGACTTGATCTGGACTGGGCTGGAATGTTTTCTCAATATTCAATTGCTCTTGTATATAAAACCCTTTCTTATACACATACGTGTCTCTACCCAGACTAGCGCACCCTTGTAGAGCCACTGTGTCACTCTATCTCATCGAGGGAGTTCCTCTCTGTTGCCGCCCCTTGACTTCACCAAGTAGGACATCCCTCTCCAGGGACTGGTCTCTCCTGACAACACGTGCAAAGTATGTGCGATGAGGTCTCGCCATCAGCACAGGGTGTGTCTTACATCAAGTGTGTGTCCTTTTTATATACAAAAGAGCAGATTAGAAAAATAAAATTCAATCGGAGTTCAAATGGGGAAAGATGGATGCCACATAGAAATCACTAAGGAACCGAGGAAGAGAAGCTGAACACACAAGGGTTTCCCACAAAGCTGACAGAGTTTTTTCTTAGAGAAGGTACCCTAAATTTTGACTTCTAGCCTATAAAACTGAGTATGAATAAACTTCCGTTCCCTAAAGTCACCCACTTGTGGTACCAAGAAACTAAGACACTACCCATTGTCTCCTGGGAGGCTACCACAACATAGTATCTGCCAATTTCGGGGTTCTAGTGAGTATCCTTTCACCGTATGCATTTCCTCCGTGTGCTGGGCAAGTCATCCACGATGCTAAACTCCGTGAAGAAGAACCCAGCATCAGAATCGAAGGAAGACTCATTAACAACCTGCGAAATGCTGGTGACATAACCTTGCTTACTGAAAGAGAAGACTTCAACTCCTTACCGATGAAGATCCAATAATACAGCCTTCTGGATGAATCACACATCAACGTAAAGAAAATAAAAATCCTCACAACTGGACCAATAAGGAACACCAAGATAAACAGAGAACAGACTGAGGTTGCCAAGGAGTCCACTTGACTTGGATTCACAATCAACATGCTTGCCAGGAACAGTCGAATCAAGGAATCAGGCATATTGTGTGGGGCAGACGTGCTGAAAAAGACCGCTTTAAAGGATTCAGAAGCAAAATTGTCACCCTGAGACCATGGTCCAATCATATGCATGTGAAAGTTTTACTTTGAATAAGGAATGCTGAAGAACTAATGCCATTGGATTACGGTGTTGGTGAAGAATACGGAATATACCAGGCTGGCAGCAGAATGTGGTCCAAATACTCCTTGGAAGCAAAGATGGAAAGACTATTTGGACATGCTATCAGGAAGGATCAGTCCCTCTAGATCCTAGATATCTATAGGGATATCTAGACTCCAAATATCCTTCTAGAGTCTAGAAGGATCTCATGCTTGATAAGAGTCATGGGTCAATGAGACAAGATTGGCTGCCACAATGGGCACGGTCAACAATGCTTGTCAAGCTGGTGCCGTATTTCATTCAGTTGTGCATAGGGTCACTGTGGACTGGAGCATGCTCACTTACACCCAGCAGCAACAATAGTAGACATGTAACACTGTTCATTGGGACTTGGTAAAGCAGGATCAATTCTCAGAACTTTTCTGACCTGCAAAATGAGATCCCAATGAATTGGATCCCAATCTTACCCAATGAATTGGAAGAAGGCAGCTGGAATCATCTGTACAAGCAGACATTGTAAAGTTCTCTGTACATGTGAAGTATGTTATCTGCTCTGAAATTTGCCGTCCCAGGTTTGGGGTGGGGTGGTGGAGGGTGTTCAGCCATCTATTTCCAATCAACCAGAGACCCTACTTTCTAGGGGCCAGGTGGCAGAGGAATTGAACTTGTAATTGTTTTATTTGAATCCCTCCTTTCATTTTAGAAACTGCAAAATCTTCGGAGAAAATAATACCCTGTGATGTTCACAGCTGTACTCCTGGGAGAGTAATTATGAGAATCTCATAGGCAAAGTTAAATGTAAAATATCCCCAGGAAATTCATATTTTCTGCTGGATCATTAGATAAGACTGAGAGCACTCCTCCCACCCCAGCTCCTCAACCTCTTTGAATGAGACAAAATCCTCATAGTATCATCAAGATTATTTATATCTTGCTGCATATTACTTATTCAATCCCTTAAGATTTAACACTTACATGTATGGGGTCACTACAAATTATTAGATATCACTCAGAAAAAGACAAATAATTCGGGGGTTTTTTTTGGCAAAACAGTCTTAAGCCTATAAGAGGCCCTTTCCCCTCTGGAGACATTTCACACCTCTTAACAATCAACGAAAATGACAATTTCTGGTCATGGGCTTAGGGTGTATCCAGCAGTGGCTCACCCATCTGTAGAGAACCCTCCCAGGTCACTGACTGTGCAAATTGTTTAACAAGCCATGTTAGCTGGCAGCCGAAAAGAGCAGTGACAACATTAAAAGCCACAGATGAGTCAAGGAGAATGCTTGTAAAGGCCACTCACTTAGAAGAAGGTTGGCCATGGTTGACCTTGGAGAAGTTATGCTACAATGAGTGGAGTGGCAGAATACAGGAGTCGGAGTACAATGACTTACAGCAGGTTTAGCTGCAGAGGAAACAGAAGGACCAGGGTCCATTTGCTTGACAGGTACAGGAGAAATGGAAACAAGGAGAGAAAAAGCAATAATGCTTCAGAGGAAGGAATTAATTTATTCCTTTATTTATTTACAGACAAAAGATATCTATGTTTTAAGGCCAACGGAAGGAGCTAATGAGATCCACCTTTTATTTGCTGTGCAACTTTGAACACATCACTTAACTTCTCTGAGCCTCAAAATCCATTTCTGTAACAACAATCGCATGCATTTTATTGGGAGGTTGTGCCTCTGAAGTGAGCTAATCTGTGAAAGCTTATGCTTTGCATAAGGAGCCCTCGTTGCAGACTTAGTTAACTGAAAGGTCAATGGTTCAAACCTACCAGTCACACCGTGGGAGAAAGATGAGGTTATCTGCTTCCATAAAGATTTATAAACTCGGAAGCCCAAAGGGGCAGTTCTACTCTGTTCTCTAGCATCACTATGAGTTGGAATCGACTGGTAGCAACAGTGAATGATGCTTCACGTGGCTATTGGCATCCATGAACTGATCAGCATCCACTGATTGAGCAGCATCCACGAACTGATCGGCAAATAAGGTGCCAATGAACAAAGAGCAAGAGAGAGGGGGAAGAAAAGAGGCAGCTGAGGCAATACAAGCGAAGATGAGAAGGAAGTGGTGGCATTACAGTAATGACAAAGGGTCCCCATGCAGCCCAAGGAAGAGAGGATGGGTGGATATGCGAAAGAGAGATGCTCTCTGGTTTGAGGAGGGAGGATGGGAAGTTCCTGCTAGATATGTCCAATTCTTGCAACAGATAACTTTGATTATTGTTGCTGTTTGCTTATTGGCTTTCAGACAGAAGCAGGAAGTGGATTCCCCAAACCGAACACACTGCATTAAGTCGATTTAGACTCATAACCACCCAAAGGGACAGGGTCGAACTGCCCCACAAGGCTTCTGAGACTGTACATCCTTATTGGTCCAGCCAGTCTTGTCTTTCTTCCAAGGAGAGGCTAGTAGGTTTGAACTACTGACCTTGAAGTTTAACCCATTACACTGCCAGGGATCCTTCAGGAAGAGGATCAGGAGAAAGAATAAAGAGCCCCGTAAGGTCAGTGTGTGACTCATATTAAGATCCCACAAGAGATGAGCAAGGAGACTGAAATAGCTATGAGAGCTCATTTACCGTAAATAGAAAGGCCAAGATCAGGTCTGGAAGAGGTGCAGCAGGCCCAGGCAGTAATTTAAGGGGAGGGAGGACAGCAGAGATGGAGGTGGAGGTAGATGCAAGGACAGTGTGTCTTTTTGCTGCCTCTTTACTTGCTTTGCTCCCTCCTTCCTTCTTTCTTCCTTCCTCCTTCTTTTCTTCTCCCTTTATGAGGTAATAGGCTGTAGAAAAGGAGCCCTGGTGACCCAGTGGATAAGCACTCAGTGACTAACTCAGAGGTTGGAGGTTCAAGGCCCCCAGCCTCTCCCTGGGAGGAAGATGTGGCAGTTTACGTCTGTAAAAATGGCAGCCTTGGAACCCTCTGGGGCAGGTCTGATCTGTCCTGTAGTGCCACTTTGAGTTGGAAACAACTCAACGACAGCAGGTGTGTTTGTTGGTTAAAGTGGCAGAAAGAGTTCTGAATCGTTTCTTCTTCCATGTCCTCTGCCTTTTCCTGCCATGCAGAGAACTGCTGCCCATTCTGTAGCCCATTTTATAACACGCTGAGTTCTCCGGAAGACAGAGATGTGCTGAATAAGGGAATGTGATGGCATTAATAAATGTTGGACTTCTTAACCTAACGACATGCAGCCTAGAAATAGACCTCGAGCCAGAGAAGCTTCAATATCAGAAAGAAGAATGTAAATTTAATTGCAGATCTTGCCAAGCCGTGTATCTGCATGCACTATTTACTCTGTTTGGAGCTTTCCCTAAGATTAGGTTATTAAAATGCAGTCGCTCTCTCTTTCTTTAAGTCACCTGAAGCAAGATCAGAATTTTTTTCCCCCTTTAAGCACAGCAGAAAGATAAAAGTGAAAATAAAGAACGTGACTTTACATACATCATCTAAAATATCTTTCAGAGAGAAGGCAGCTATTTATTGAAGAAATATATCGTGAAAACCTACTAGGTGTTAAACACTGTGCTACTTAACAGGGACAAAGACCTCATGGCTCCTATTAGCACGGACGCTCAGAATCTCTAGACGTGGTTTCGGTTTGGGACATGATAAGTTAACTTCAGCCATTGTCTCCTTTCCTCCCTTCCCCAAAGCTGAGGAGATTTTAAGGAAAGAAACAGAGTGCAGGTGAGTAGGTCAGCTAACATTTGAACTCTGAAAAGCCCACGCATGGGGAGACAGGAAGTGGTTGGAGCCTTCTATGGGAGAGAGGGGACAGACTGTAGCAGAGAATCCCCGGGCCATAGGTGGGAGATGTGTGTGGCAGGGCTGGTGAGTCTATCTTTTCTCTCTGCCATCTTGACTTCTAAGGCTTTCCGAGGCAATTACATCCCCAGTTCAACATTGGTCCGAGAATAGAGATACCAGGAGGATAATGGGAAGGTGGAGGGGAGAAAGGGAGAATCAATAACAAGGATCAAGATATAGCCCCCTCCCAGAGGGACAAACAACAGAAAAGTGGGTAAAGGGAAACAAAGGATGATGTAAGATATAAAAATAATAATCTATAACTTATTAAGGGTTCATTAGGGAGGACAGGTGGGGGAGGGAGTGAGTAAATGAGGAGTTGATATCAAGGGCTCAAGTAGAAAGAAAATGCTTTGAAAATGATGATGGCAACATATGTACAAATGTGCTAACACAATGTATGTATGTATGGATTGTGATAAGAGTTGTAAGAGCCCCCCCAATACAATTATTTAATAATAAAAATAGATAAACCACATCCTCTTGAATTTAAAACATAAGATTAAGAAATGTGTTGCCTCCAGGAGACACACAAAATAAAACTAATTTAGAGAGTTTGAAAATTAAAAAAACACACAGAAAAGTATACTGAGAAAATACTAACCCAATGTGCAGCAAACGGTAGCATGGTGATTTTCACATCAGACCACACCAAATTTAAAAAGAAAAACATCCCATGAGTTAAAGGCCAAAGCTCTGTATTGCAAAAGGATCCAGGGCATATGCTGATGATAAGGAAAAGTGTAGCTGGAATTTACAACCCATGAAGGAAAAAGAGAGCAATGGGTAAGCAGCAATTATAATTCAGGACCATACAATGATTAACTCAATAAAGATGGATCAAACAGAAAATATAAACAGATAAAGCAGACAAACTACCCCCTGATATTATACTGATTCTGAGGAGCAGCTGGTAGGTTTGAACTTCCCACCTTGCAGTCACCAGCTCAATGCTTAACTGACAATGCCAGCAGGGCTCCTTCCACACAGAGGTTAAATACCTCAATGATAGGACCAGTCATCTGGACTGTATAGAAAACTCTACATCCTTGGTGAGCACTCCTGGAACATTAACAAGTGGCACCAGGTAGGAAATCACTCATGAAGCCTTAATGCATTCTTAAAACTCAAAACCTATAGCAGGTTTCCTAATCAGACGTAACTGAATTAGACACAGCCAACAAAAGGAAAACTGAAAAACGTGCCATATGTCTGGGGATAGCAGGAAAGACTATTAAGTAGCCATTGGCATAAAGAGAACACCATAAGGCAAATCATGTTAAGAGAGATGTGGTGGCTAAGGCAACATTTAAAATGCATGGGCTGCAGCTACAGCAATCTGTAGAGGGAAATGTCAATCTTTCATTACATATATCAGGGAACAAAAGGTATTGTAACAAGTAAGTTCTGCATTCCATTCTACAAGTTAGATGAAAAACAACAACAACAAACAATAAAGTCAACACAAAGAAACAAAAAGGATGGAGAGAATAAATATAAGGGCAGAAATTAATGAGACAAAGAAAAAACAATTAAGGTCATTACCTAAGTTAGCTCTGTTGCAACTAAGACAGATACACTTTTGGTTAAGTTAATTGGGGGGAAAATAAGGGAAGATGCAAAATAAACACAGAACAGTGAAAAGGGGGAGTTGCCTACCAACATATTTGGAATAAATGAAATCTTAAAAGAATACTGTAAATAAAATATGGAATAAATATGCCTGAGTCAGCGCTGAAAGGAGAAAACTAAGTCTAAACTCTAAAGTCAAATAAAACCCACAGCCATGCAATCAATTTTGCCTCAGAGCAACCCTATGGCACAGAGTAGAACTGCCTATAAGGCTTCCAAGGAAGAGCTGTGAGGAAAAGGGCATTTATAGAGGTCTAGATAAAGACATGTACATATGCAAATATATTTATATGAGG
>NW_022103968.1:9350047-9357566 GCF_000313985.2 Echinops telfairi
ACTTTACACAATTGATGTGTGTATGGATTGCGATAACAGTTGTATGAGCCCCTAATAAAATGATTATAAAAAAGAAAAGAAAAGAAAGAAAGAAAAAAAGCTTCCACGGGTGCAATCTTCATGGAGACAGATGGCCGCATCCTTCACCCAAGGAAAGGCTGGTGGGTTTGAACCCTCATCCTTTCAGTTAAGAGGTCAAGGCTTAACTCACTGTGCCATCAGGGCTCGATTTTAATAAACCTTAGATTTTTATTAATAATAATAATGTATTGACCTTGTTTCATTAGTTTTCACAAAGGCACCACACTTGTGTAAGATACAGATCACTAGGGAAACTCAGGATGGTTTCAAGGGAACTCCCTCTATACCTTCACAATTGTTTTTTTCAACCTACCCCGTTTTTTTGCCCCTCAAAGAAAAGTTTATTTTAACATTCCCCCTCCCCATCAAATTACAGAGTTCATTTGAAATTCTAGATGTCATGGATAAATTTTTGGAAACAGATAAAATTCAAAAATGTTCAAGAAAACTCCACTAGGTAGGCAATAACAATAAAAGATCACCAATCTTACAGAAATATCCGGTATTCTGTAAATATATTGATTTTCCAAGCAAAATCCTACCAACTCCTGAGTGGATCTTGGCCAACTCATACCCATATTTAAATGAAGGGGAACAACTTCACAAATGGGTAAGTTGTTTTTGAAAAAGAAACATAAAGACATGTAGGGAATGACTTACCCACTATTAAGACATGTTATAACACTCGTGGAAAAAAGACCAACAACTATCATCACAGCAACAGAAAATAGATTATCCTGGAGGGGAGTCCGAGAATCCATATAGATGGAAATGTCACCAGACATCAATGGGGGAAAAGATGGATTATATAGCCCATGACACTGGGATACCAGCTCACCTTATAGAGGAAAATAAAGCTGTATCTCTACCTGTCATTGTATAAAAGATAAATCCCAGGTGGATTGACAACATACATGTAAAAGGTAAGAGTATAAAGATGATGGAAGAAAGTGTGAACGAGTATCTGTGTGACCTTGGCTTTGCACAAAGGCCATAGTGGAAATGGCGATAGACTGTACATCAAATTAAAGACTTCTGTTTGTCAAAAGACATCCTAACAACAGCTAAGAGCTGGCGCCAGACAAGAGAAATACGTTTGCCTTGTCTACAATTCATGTGAAATGACTATTGAGAACATACTTTCTGCAGCTCAGCAAAAAGCAAAACGAAAGCAAACCAACTCTCACTGTTGAGTCTTTTCCAATGAATTGTGACTCCATGGGACAGGGTGGAGCTGCCTCTGTGCTGTTCCAAGACTGTCACTCCCACCCCAACCCCATCCCTGACTTTTGTGGGGTAGTGGGGATGCATCTCTATATATTTTAAAATATATATACTTTTGTGATAAAATTTAATTATACAATCCAACAGTCCCATCCATTAAGGAGAACTATAATCAATTTTAGAACATTTTCTTCTTTTTTGCACTTACTGTCCTGGATTCCCCATTTCCCCCGCCCCCTGCCCATCCAAGTCCCTATAACTTTTTACAGGCGTAGAAATCCTCATCTTCTTCCTGTGGAGGAACTGGTGGATTTGAACTGCTGACCTTACAGTGAGCAATGTGAGGCATAACCCCTAAGCCACCAGGGATCCTGCACCTCAGCAAACTAGGGGCAATATGATTGAACCTATGCAACTATCAGGAGCCCTCGTGGTGAAGTGGGTTATGTGCTGGACTGCTACTCTTAAGATCAACAATTTGGGACCAGTGTTCCTCAGAAGAAGGATAAGGTTTTCTACTCCCATGAAGAGTTATAGTCTCAGGCTGGGCCAAGATAGAGACCAGATAGGAGCTCACACCCAGAGCTCTGTGGAGATCAGTGAGTGGGGAGATTTGGGAGCCAAATAGGGGTCTTAAGTCTATCTGTTGATTCCCAAGACAACTCAGAGCACTTCTCTGAACCAGAAGCTGACTTTGACCCCCATTGCCTGCACTCCCTGCGGACACCTGTGGTGTCTTTTGCGGTGCTCAGGGTGCCTGTCCTGTCTTGACCAGCACCACAGGCCAGCCAGGTGTATGGCAGAGGTTTCTGCCCTGCCTTGGTGCTCCACGCATACCTGCCAACCAGTACCCCTCCCCCCAGGTGCCTGCCCACCCCATCTTGGTGCTCTGTGCAGATCTGCCAGCAAGACTGCCCCCCCCACCACATACTCAGAACTCTCCACCCAGAGGTCCCCATCCCATCTCGGTGCTCCCCACAGACATGCCAGCCAGCTCCCTCCTCAACTCCCCACAGAGGTTCCCATCCTGCCAGGCATCGGACACAAGTATGGCCGAAGCTTCTGCAGCTGTGGTGTAGGGACCCAAGCCTTTGGGGCTTGCCTCCTTCATTCTCCCTTCTCCCTACTCAATCCTCCCCTCCCTCTCTGTGCTCTGAGTAGTGGATCTGCATGCTAAGAAAAGTAGAGGTCCCTCCCTCCCACCCGCCTGCCTGTGGGAAGTGCCCCTAGCCAGGAACAGATCACCCAATCCCTTACATACACTCCCCTGCGCTCGGGCCAACACTTTCCATCAGACCACAACCTACTCAGCTTCAAACAGCCTCTAAGGAGACCTGAGGGTGGCTGGAGCACAAAGCATAGGCCAAGGTGAGAGGGAAACTTCAGCAGGACAAAGGCGAACCACAACACCTAAAGGCAGCCTACAGAAACACCAACACCAACCTCCCAAAGAGAGAGCCCAGGGCTCTGAGATTCCCAGGAAAATGGGACCTAGTTCCAATAAATCGACCAAAAAATAGTGAGCTGCTTCCACAGCTTCAACAAGAAAAGAGAAACAAAATCCAATGTCAGAGGACCACCTGGACCTAACGTCAGTCATGGAAAAGGCAGAGGTTGACCTCCCACAGAAAGAAATCTTCAGAATGCTGCTTAGAGTCATACTGGATACGAGGGAAGCATTACAGAAAAAGGATGGAATGATAGAGGAGATAAAGGCCATGCACCAAAGGGAAATACAAGAGCTAAGTGATGAGATAACAAAAACTAATAGCAAACTCACGGACTTAGCCCAGTGAATGGAGAAGGCAGAGAACTGCACCAGTGACCTAGAGGACTCACAAGAAGAAATTAGTAAACTTGAGAATCAGTCTAACAAGTCCATCAGAGAAGGTGAAGTAAACCTCAGAACTATGTCTGATTCTCTGAGAAGGAACATCAGAATTATTGGATTACCAGAGGAATGTTCATCAAGGAAATCAAAGTCCAAAATAGTGATGGAATACTTGGAGGAAAACTTCCCTAGCTTAATGAATGAAAACCAGGCAACCATCCAGGAGGCTGAAAGAATACCAGATAGACTGAATATCAAGACGTCACCAAGACATATAGTTGTTAAACTATCCAACTATGAGGAAAAGGAGAAAATTATGAGAGCAGCTAGGGAAAAACATGCAATCACATCAAAGTTGATGGAAAAGTGAGAGTCTTCCAGGACAAGGAAAATCTCAAAGAATACACTAAAAGGAACCCAGCACTACAAAAGATCCTCTCTCTGACCACTGTGCCATAAGGCTGGAAATCAACAAATGGAAGATGAAGGAAACAAGGGAAAACAATTGGTGGATGAATAAATTCTGTTGTAAAAGGAGTGTCTACTGGCCCACATCAAAGATGAAATTAGGAAATTTCTAGAAACTAATAAGAATGCGAACATGACATACCAAAATTATGGGACACAGCAAAGGCAGTCATTAGTGGAAATATCATAGCAATATATGCACACATGAAAAAGGAAGAGAGACTTATGATTGATACGCTGGCACAAAATTTGCAGCAAATAGAGCAGAGTCAACAAGACAATCAACTAACAGCAAAGGTAAAGAAATAATAAAAATTAGGACTGAGATTCAGGAGAGTGAAATAAGAAAACTATGGAAAAAATTAATGCTGCTAAAAGTTGGTTCTTTGAGAGGATAAACAGAATCAACAGACCTCTAGCCAACTTAACCAAAGAAAGGAAGGAACATATTTCAATAGCAAGGATAAGGGATGAAAGAGGGGACATTACAACAGACCCTAGTGAAATCAAAAGGATAATTACACAGTACTATAAAGGACTGCACTCCAAAAGAATACAAAAACTTGGAAGACATGGGAAAATTCTTGGAAAAACAATCCCTCCCTAGACTATCCCCAAAGGACCTCAAGAATCTCAACAGACCCATATGAATAGATGAACTAGACAGGGTTATCAAGGGATTACCACCAAAAAAATCCCCTGGACCAGATGACTTTACAGGAGAATTCTATCAACCATTCGGGGAAGAACTGACACCAATCCTACACAAACTCTTCCAGAACATAGAAAAAGATGGCAAACTCCCGAACCCCTTCTATGAAGCTACTACAACTCTGATACCTAAACTGGGCAAGGATCCCACAAGAATCGAGAACTACAAACCAATTTCCCTAATGAACATCGATGCAAAAATCCTTAACAAAATACTGGCCAATAGAATACAAAAGTATATAAAACAAATAATTCACCATGATCAAGTGGGATTCATACCAGGATTCAGGGATGGTTCAGCATACGAAAGACCATTAGTATCATTCACCACATTGACATGAAACACTGTAAGAACCACATGATAATATCAATAGATGTGGACAAAGCATTCAACAACATTCAACACCAATTCCTGTTTAAGACACTCGAGAAGATAGGTATGGAAGGAAAATTCCTCAATATAATACAAGCTATATATGAAAAACCAACAGCCAATGTGGTAGTCAATGGAAAAAAGACGAGATCAATTATTCTGAAAAAGGGGACTAGACAAGAATGTCCCTTGTCCCCACTCCCATTTAACATCGTAGTAGAGGTCCTAGCTAACAGTATATGGCAAAGAAAAGACATCAAAGATATTCATCTGGGGAAGGAAGAAGTGAAACTATCGTTATTCCCAGATATATGATTTTATATATGGAAAATTCCAAAAGTTCTACAAGAGGAGTTCTGGAAGCAATAAAGGAATATGGCAGAGTGGCAGTTTACAAGATCAACAAACAGAAGTCTATCGCACTACTATACACATCAGACAAGGCCATAGAAGAGGAGATCAAAAAGGTGGTAACCTTCACAATAGCCAAACACAAGTTGAAATATCCAGGGATATACCTGACTAAAAAATCCAAAATATCTGTACAAGGAAAACTACAAAACACTATTAAAGGAAACCAAGGGTGACCTCAACAAATGGAAGGACAATCCCTGCTCACGGATAGGAAGACTCAATATAGTAAAGATTTCAGTTCTACCCAAGGTACTATAAAAGTTCAATGCTATCCCGACCCAAATATCATCATCTTTCTTCAAAGAATTGGAAAAACAGATTACCAACTTCATATGGAGAGGGAAGAAACCCAAAATTAGCAGAGAACTCCTCCAGGACAAAGTTGGAGGGCTTGCTCTACCTGACTTTAGCACCTACTATACAGCCACAGTGGTCAAAACAGTGTGGTATTGGTATAATGATAAATATTCAGAGCAATGGAAAAGGATTGAGAACTCAGAAATAAAAGCATCAGCATACAGACAACTGACCTTCGATAAGGGCCAAAATAATATCAACTTGGAAGCAGACGCCCTCTTCAATAAGTGGTGCTTGAAAAAAATGGATACATATCTGCAGAAAAATTAAGCAAGACCCTTATCTCACTCCATGCACAAGCATAAACTCAAGGTGGATCACAGACCTAGAGGTAAAACCCTAAACTATTAGGACTATCAATAAGGTAATTGGAACAAAACTGAGAACTTTGACTCAGGGAATATGTAGGCTATCGGAAATAGGGAACAACACAAACAGAGGAGGCACAAATTGACAAGTGGGATATACTAAAGATAAAACACTTGTGTACATCGAAAGAATTCACTAAGAGTAATAAGAGAGACTGCAGAATGGAACACATCTTTAGCAATGACACATCAGACAAAGGCCTTATTACTAAAATCTACACTACTGTGCTAACTTACAAGAAAAAAAACAACCAATTGTCCACTGAGGAGGTAGGCAAAGGACCTGAACAGAAGTTTCTCTAGGGAAGAAATCCAAATGGCCAATAAATATGAGAAAATGTTCCAGATCTCTAGCCATTGAGAAAGGCAAATTAAAACAACTATGAGATACCACCAAACACCCTCAAAGATAGCCCAATTAAAAAAATCACAAAGCAACAAGTGTTGGAGGGGCTGTGGAGAGAAAGAAACTCTTGTCCACTGCTGGTGGACCTGTAGGTGCGTACAGCCATTAGGGACTTTGATTTGGTGATATCTAAAACAGATGGAAATTGAACTACCATATGATCCAGCAATCCCACTACTGGGCATATTCCCAGAAAAGGCAAGAAACAAACCATGGCCAGACACCTGTGCTCCAATATTCATCTCAGCACAGTTCACAATTGCAAGGATTTGGAAACAACCCAAGTTTCCATCAACAGACAAATGAATTATAAAAAGGTACATACATAAAATGGAGTACTACGCATCCCTAAAAAGTAGTGATGAATGCATGAAGCACATCGCCACATGGGAAGAACTGGAGGAAATCATGAAGGAAGCCAAGCACAAAAGGACAAGTACAACATGAGTCCACTGAGCTAAGCTCAAAAAATCCAAAAGTGGCATAGAAAACAAGCTACTGTATACATACATTCCTGGGGTGAGATTCAGGTAATATGGCATAGGCCAGACTAAACCCAGGGATATATATGGTAGCCAACTAAAAAGTTGGGGGGAAGACATGGGTAGCTGGGGGAACAGGGCACTAACCCACCCAAGGGGAGGGTGTTGTTTATATCTTCACAGGGAAAGAGGGAGCAGACTTCAACCCAGTGCTCAAAGACAAGAGCGCAAAACACTGGCATGAAGCAGGGAACCAATAGAGAGGCCTGAGGGGCTGGCCCCAATTCCAACTAAGTGGACAGCCCCCCTCCCCCCACCCAAAAAAAGAATTCATTTCAGAGGACAGCACTGAAGCTACAGCTCAAGGAGAGGAATGTGTCTGATCAGAGCACACAGGATCAAATGAGGAGGGGAGGGAAAAAGAGTGAATCACATCCTGGCCCACTAAACCCTAAGGACAATATTTCTGCTCAGAGCAGCCAATGCACAGAGAAGAACCACGAGGCCAGCCCCACTAGGAGACACGACGTTCCTCACTGACCCATAGCACCACGGGGACAACACTGGAGACACACAGCAGGAATTGTGCCTGCCCTGACCCTACCACACCGAGGGGAGATGCTGGGGGCATGCAACAGGCAGCAAGTGGATCAGAGCAATGAAGTCTCCAGGGAACACCAAAAATGGACTGTGGGGCCAGGGCGTGGCGCCCCATCAGACTCAACTGGAAAACACTCAGAAAGGACAACAAATAGACCTTGAACTATTTGTAGGCTTTTCTTTTCTTTTTTTTTTTTGTCATTG
>NW_022103968.1:9358472-9361293 GCF_000313985.2 Echinops telfairi
CAGTCAGTGTGCAGTATAGCACCGATGAAACATACAGCTTTCCTCTGGTTCTTTAATGCTTCCTCCCCTCCACCCCCCACTATCATGACCCTAATTCTACTTTACAAACCTGGCTAGACCAGAGCATGTACATGAGTACAGATAAGAGATGGAAATACAGGGAATACAGGACAGATAAACTCTTCAGACAAATATTGAGAGTAGCCCTACCAGGAGGGTAAGAGAAAGGTGGGGGGAGAAAGGGGGAACCGATCCAAATGACCTACCTATAACCCCCTCCCAGGGGGATGGACAACAGACAAGGGGGTAAAGGGAGACATCGGACAGTGCAAGACATCAAATAATAATGATAATTTATACATTATCAAGGGTTCATGAGGGAAGGAGGGGGAAACATGAGGAGCTGATTCCAAGGGCTCAAGTAGAAAGAAAATGCTTTGAAAACGATGCTGGCAACATCTGTACAAATGTGCTTGACACGATGGGTGAATGTGTGGATTGTGATAAGTGTTGTATGAGCCCCCAGTAAAATGATTTAGGTAGAAAAGAAAACAGAGTTATAGTCTCAGCAACCCACAAGGGCAGTTCTACTCTGTGCCGTCTAGCTGCTAGGGGTCAGCGTGGTCCTGATGGCAGCCAGGAGTGATGCAGCAACCAGAGAGCCGGAGCTGAATCCACATGGGTTCGGGGCTAGGTGCCAAGAACATCTTGCGGCAAAGCAGTCCGAACTAATTAGAGGCACAGACTCATGCCATTCATGTAAAGTGTAACACAATATGCAAACTATGCCACACTCTGTGTGTAGGGGGGCGGGTGATGTACAAATATCTCAATAAAGGGAGGGGAAGGGGATGGAGGGTGGGGCTTTCGAGATGTAAAGCAAAACAAAAATAAATACAACGAGGGCATTGTTTCACGTGGTGACACTCGCCGTAAACTAAGCGGCACGCTGAAGGTCCTGAGGTTCATAGAGGCACGGTGGGCTCAGACACCTGGAGGGAGGGTGACACAGAACCGGGCAGTGTCGTTCAGTTGGACACAGCCTTGCTGTGAGTCAGAACTGGGTCATGGGCACGGAGCAACAATAACAACTGTGTCAGGCGGGGTTGTTTAGGAAACAAAACTAGGGACCACGCGTATAAGAAGGAGCTTTACATCAAGAAGAAATCTTATATCAAGAAGGCATCTCAGCCTAGTCCAACTCAGGTGCATAAGTCCTAGGCAAGCCAGGGCCCTTTCCAGACCCACGGTGCTGCGGCTCAATGACACAGAAAAGTGAAGCGGATGCAGGGAGATCTCAGGTCAGTGGGTGCACCTGGGAGCACCCCTGGAGGTAGACGTGGGGTCTGCCTCAGCAAACAGGAAGGCAAGGAGCAGAGGGAGGAAAGTTCCTGGTTTCTCCCTTATAAAAAGGCCACACCTCCACAGAGGCATCATCAGGCTGTGACCTGACCTGATTGACAGGTTGAACTGCACCCTGGCACGTTCACACAGGGGCACGTTGACATAAATCTAACTGAAACACAGGGAATCCAGGACAGATGACTCCTTCAGGACCAGTGGTGAGAGGGGTGAGGCCTGGAGGGTGAAGGGAATGTGGGGTAGGAAGGGGGAACCAATGACAAGAATCTAAGTATTGCCTCCTCCCTGGGGGATGGACAGCAGAGAAGAGGGCGGGGGGAGACATTGGACAGTGTAACTTATGACAAAACTATAATAAGTTCTGAATTATGAAGGGTTCATGAGGGAGGGGGGTGTGGGGAGGGAGGGCAAAATGAGCAGCTGATATTAAGGGCTAAAGTGGAAGGCAAATGTTTTGAGAATGATGAGGGCAACGGATGTACATGTGTGCTTGACACAATGGATGGATGGATGGATTGTGATAAGAATTATACAAGTCCCCAATAAAATAATTTTTTAAAATACACACATTAAAAATCCGCCCCCCCCAAATCTAACTGTCACAACAACGAAGTTTAAAGGGGAAGGGAGACAGAGGAAGGCAGGTGGGCAGAGAGTGATAGAGCAGTGGAGACAGGCGAGGAGCGTGGGCATTTAGTATGCAGGACCGTAAGCCGTTTTACCCTCTGGATCACACGAACCTACACTAACGCTGAGACCTAATCTTGGACAACCTTGCGCAATTTGAAGTCTTACTTCTCATGATTTCCAAAGAAAACTCAACCATTCTAAACCCACGCCACACTGCATGCGAACTATAAAGACATCCTCGGGATATTATTTCCACTCTTTTCCTCCAAAACGCTCTCCACCATTAGATCTGAGATTACAAACCACCCTGGGCAGTTTCCAGGCCTCTGATGTTTCTGAGTCTGGCTCCTTGGGGGAGGCGATGATTCCTGAACCAGAAGATGTAACGCTCGCTCCCATGTCCTCACTTCTCTCCAAGGCAGCTGCCCGTTTCTCTACGTGGGCTTTTCCACACAGCTTTTCATCCCGATTCAATTCTTTATCCCTCCTCTGGTTAGCTCAAACGATCTAATTATCAGCCCATGCCTGGTCAATTATCCTACCTCCCATAATATCAATCACCTAGACATTTCCTGTGATCGCCTCCCTAAGGCCACAGCCCTGGACCCTTTCTGTCAGAGATTTATTCAGGGGCAGGATTTATTGCCCTCTCAGCAGGTCTTTTTTTTCATTGTTATCAGCTGCTCATTAGAGCTGCTGATTTGGGCTCTATTTTTTTTTTAATTAATCAATTTATTGGGGCTCATACAATTTATCACAATACATAGATCAATTGTGTAAAGCACATCTATACATTTGTTGCCCTCATCATTCCCAAAATTCTCTTGCC
>NW_022103968.1:9363339-9394856 GCF_000313985.2 Echinops telfairi
GTGTGTCAGCGCAGGATGCCGCATCTCGCTGTGGGGGCAGCCACACAGTCCTCTCTGTACACTGGGGATTTGGGCTCTATTATGATATCTCTGTAGTCTGAAATTTTAATTGCGTAGGCATCTTGTCCCTGGGGGGGATGCAGTGGTCTCCCCAGACACCGAGCTCTAACTTCAGGAATCACACAGAAGAAGAGGCATCCAGGTAGACCAGGGAAAGGCTTGGGGAAGCTTCAATCTCCTTTCTGCTTTCAGTCAACAGACTTTAAACAAAAATAATTTTATTGGCACTCTTACAGCTCTTATCACAATCCATATACACATCCACTGTGTGGAGCACATTTGTACATATGTTGCCATCATCATTTTCAAAACATTTTCTTGCCACTTGAGCCCTTGGTATCAGCTCATTTAGTTGACAGAATTTAATGACAATGTTTGACTCACAGTCATGGAGCTGATTCAGAGTGATCGTGACCCTCCGGGACAAAGTAGAGCTGCCACTGGGTTTCTGAGGCTGTAAATCTTTACAGGAGCAGACAGCTTCATCTCTCTCGCACAGAGGGATCGTTGGGTTCAAACTGCTGACCTTCTGGTTAATAGCTCAATGTGTAGCACCACTACAGCACCACCCTCCTTGACCAATGGTTAGAAGGATACTAATTATGCTTTGAATTAATATTTCTTTATGCAAGAGACTTAGTCACGTTACTTGACACCAAGACTATCGTGTGTGTGTGTGTGTGTGTGTGTGTGTGTGTGTGTGTGTGTGTGTAGGGAGTGCAGCTGGGGTGATAAATTGGGGGGGACAGATGGGTCTTCAGAGACAGACTTACATTTTGTCTATTTACAGCGTCATTTGGGTGAGCTTCTTTTCATCAAGAGCATACACTCATAAGAATTCCTCGTTCTAGTCATTTGAATTTTCCTGAGCACCTACTTTGCAAGACCCGTGCTAGCTGTGGCTGCTGTGGTGGTCCAGCGGTAAGAATGCTCACCTTCTAGGCAGGAGAGCCAGAATTGATTTCTAGCCAAAATGTTTCACAGGCAACCACCACCCATTTGCCGGCGGAGGCTTGGGTGTTGCTGTGTTGCTGAAGAAGGCCTGGAAAGCTACTTCTGGAAATCCACCCATGAAAACCCTGGAGAACACAGTGGCCCGGGTCAGGAAGGGCCCTGGATGTGGCTCAGGACTAGGCAGGGCCTTGTTCTGTCGTGCCCTGTACCCAGGGCCCCGTGGGTTGAGACAGACTCCAGGGCAACTCCTGGCAGCATTAACCAACAGTCGGAAGTGCTGGCTGCTGGGCAGACCTGAAAGGAAGGCGGTAAGAGCATCTTCAGGACTCTTCTCTCCAGTGTGGGCTTTGATTCCGCACCAGCCCTGAGAAGAAATCACACTAGAGCTCTAACTACCCCGGGGGACATTCCCTAAGTGGACAGAACACTAAACTTCTCAGCATATGCTTTTTTCTTATCTTATCCTATTATAGAAAAGGCTTTGGTGGCTCAGTGGTTAAGTGCTCAGCTGCTAACCAAATGGTCTCATGATGTGTCCTGGCAAGGATGCCCTTTGCCTTTTAGCAGATTCTCACTCAAAGGGACCCTGTGAAACAGAATAGAATTATCCCTTTCCCCAAACCAGACTGCCACATCTTTCACCTGCCAAGTGAGCAGCTAGCTGGTTCAAACCTCTGACCTTTCAGGGAGCAGTCAAGTACTTTAATCACTGTCCCATCTGGGCTCCTCCCTTGCAAAGATTTTTCAAAAAGAAACTAAACTCAGTAAACCATTGCACTGATTCTGACTCTTAACCCTGGAAGGACGTCAGCCTAGAAAACCTGATGGAGCAAGTCTACTGCCACACGGAGGCTCTGTGAGTCGAACTCTGCCCGTAGCACCCTACAACAATCGTAAGGCTCCAGTACCAAGGGCGGTTCAATTCAGACCCTGAAATGCACTCTCTCACTTGAACTCCTGTTTCTCAGCAGAGGTCCAAGGAGCAAACCGGCAGAGCCTAAGGAAGAAGCAGGGTCTTCTGTCAGAGCCTAAGGAAGAAGCAGGGTCTTATGTCAGGCTGCCGGCTCCTATTTGTTTACTTGTTAAGGATATGATCCTCTATTTACAACTTTAGAGGAGAAAGCACCTCTGTAATGACTATTCAACTGTGCCTTTCCACATCCATCAGATGAGTGATGCTCTGACTAACAAGTGACATGTTGTGTTAGGCAGGTTCTCTAGAGAAGCAAAACCAGGATATCTATCTATCATCTATCTATCTATCTATCTATCTATCTATCTATCTATCTATCTATACAGTGAGAAGGAATATAATGGCTAATTAGTCCACACAGAAGTACAGGGAGCTCAGTTCAACTCACTTTTGTTGAACAGTTAATATACTGTAGGGAGAAGTCAGATAATTAGTGGTCTGGCTTGCCCCCAAAAGGTATATAGGCATGGGTCAGCAATATAGGCAGGGACTTCTCTCTCTGACTCTGAGCTCCTTGCTGCTCACTCCCTGGTCACTCCCCTCTCCCTTGTTCCCTTCCCCCTCTCCCCACGTGGACCACCAAGCTGGGCTGAGGTAAGCAATGTTGCTATGTATCATGCCTGACTGTATTATTGTATTATCTCTCATGCTCTTGATGACTTTAATATAATACTTATATATCTCAACCGTACAAGTGTGCATTACTGAACCCAGAAGTAGTATTACTGAACCAGTGAGTTCAAGCAGCGGGTGGGGGCTGGTTCCCTCACCCACCTCCCTCAGCGTCATTTTTATTTATTTTATTTAATACTACAATATACTGAAGGTCCTTCACCCCACTAGGGCTGCTGGTCCAAGGTCAAGGAAGCAGATAGTGGAGTGTTCCCTCAGGCAAGACAGGCAGAGTCTGCCTGCAGGCAGCAGGCAGCAGAGTGGAGCAGCCACAGTCAATGGTGCAGGAGCTTATCAAAGCAGGCTCTGATGGGATCTTAAACTGAAGTGACGTGGTGCAGCAAGTCTCTAAGGAGCCAAGCTCTAGCAATATGATCCATGGGTTGGCTCGGCTCACAGGTAGTGCAGCACATGGCGATGGCAAAGAACTAGCACAAGCACATCAGTCCAATCACCAGGGAGGATGAGCAACAGGATGTCAGCCAACAAAAGTATTCTGCTCGGTCACCCTCCTATCAAACTGTGACCTGATTAAACTCTGCCCACATGTTCTTAAGAGAGCCTAGTTGGCACAACAAGCCTAACTATCACACATGTGATGTGCTTCCATCCTTGGGGGATAAAGCAGAATTCTCAAAGCAGAGCCTAAATGGCCACATTTTGAGATGTGAGGCAAGCTCCAAGAACTAGAGGAAGCTCCTTGTTTTGTCAATATTGGCACATCTCAGTAGCCTGCAACTAGACTTTTAGAATTGCAAATGTTCTAGAGGCTCTGGGTGGTATAAATGAGTAAGCAGCACTTGATGGCTACTAACTTAAAAGTCGGTTAGGCATCTACCCACAGGTACCTCAGAAGAAAGATCTGGTAAACTACTTCAGAAAAATTAGCCACTGAGAGCCCTGAGGAGTAGACTTCTATGGTGCCATACGTGAGGCCACCATGAGTCTGTGTCAACCTGATGGCCATGGTTTGTTTCCCTTTTCAATGTCCTCATTGGCTTGTGAATAAGCATACTTACTTTGGAACAGGGTTCAGCATTTCTAACAAATATGAAGATACACATGATTCAGAAATGGGACCAATCTGAGTGTCCATGGGCATAGAGATGCAAGAATGGGTACGCAGGTAAGTTATTTCATGGGGGACAATGAGAAGGGTGAGCTCCAGCTACACACCCCTCCATGAGTGACTTCCACAAACACCATGTTGGATACAAGAAGTGTACTGTGAGAGAAAAATACAAAGTAGACAGACAACCACACAAATTTCACATGCAGGCAAAACCACACCATACGGTGCAGAGAGGCAGAGAGAGGTGCTCAAGTTATACAGAAAGTCAAGGGAATGATTACCAGCAAAGTCAAGAGATTGGTTGGGATTGGAAAGGGCACATGGGTTCGGAGGTGGGAGGCATGGAATCGATTGTTTCTTGTCCTGGGTGATACAGACACAGCTCATTTTATTGCACTTCCCAAATTTTGAGGTTTTTTTCTTAAATAACAAATTGAAGGTTTGTGCCAACCTTGGGCCAAGCAAGTCTACTAGTGCCATTTTCCCAGCAGCGCATGTTCACTTTGTAGCTTGATGTCACCCTTTGAGGATGCTCACAGTACTTAAGTGCTATTGCCACTTAACACACTAACCAACGAAACCAAACCAAGTCCACTGCCATCGAGCCACTACTGAGTCATCCGGAACAAACCTTTATAGAGCTTCTGAGACTGTCAATCGTTACAGGAGGAGACAGCCTCATCTTTCTCCTTTGCCATGGCTGTTGGGTTTGAACCACAGACTTTTTGGTTAGCAGCCTAATGCCTAGCCCACAGTGACAACAGATGGCTAACAGGGCACAGCATGGTGTGGACAGCACATTTCTATGCCCTGGGGACAACCACAGAAAGCCCAGGTGTCTCCTTTCCTTGTAACAGTCTCTGTGATTGTGGCAGGCTGAAACAGAACCTGCAGCTACTTTGGGGTTTGCCTGCGGTTTACTTTAAAACCCAAACCAAACTCACTGCCACGGAGTCAATCCCAGTAGAATGCCTTTACAGAGTTAATGAAACAGAAGCCATACCCTTTCTGGTATTCTCTGCTTTGGGCCAAGATCCAGCTGATGTTAGATAGTTAAAACCAAAAATCAACACGCAAGTTGGTTCCAACCCACAGCTACCCTATAAGGGCAGGGTAGCATTGCCCCTGTGAGTTTCCAAGACTATGGCTCTATGGAAGTCGAAAGCCTTCCATGGAGCAGTGGGTGGTTTCGAACTGCTGACCTGGTGGTTAGCAGCGCAACATGTAAGCACTATGCCATCAAGGCTCCCTTTGTTTTAATGACTATGAAAGTGTTTATATGTTTTAGCACGCTTTCCTGAGTAAAATCAAGGCAAAGAATCAAATACTCCCCCTTTCTTAGAACTCTCTCCCAGGGGGGTTGACGTCAGCTCTCTAGAGGTGCTTCTCTCAGGGTACACCCTCTGTGGTTGTGTTCACACTGCCCTCTGGGTCCTGCTGCTGCGTCTCTCTAGGCCCCAAAGGCAGGACCATCGGCAACATCTTCCCTGCCATTAGTGGAGCATGCATCCTTCCTGTGTCAGGTCCTGTCAGCTGTATCTCAGTCATCAGAGCTCCTAGGGATGATTGTCAGCCAGGTTGCAGTCCCTGACAGGCTCTAAGGAGCTGTTGACAAGGACCAGAACAAAGCTCAGAGCTTCATTTCTGGGTTAAGGTGAGCAGGGGAAGGTGCTGATACAGTCAACAGTGGCCTGTGGGCAGAGCAGGACCGGCTGGGGACGAGTGGGATTTGGTTAGAGAGAAGAGAGACCAGGGGAGGAAGCTGCTGCAGCCAGAGAAGAAAGGGTCCCTCAGATGAAGGGTTTCCTGCCCAATACCCAGGGCAAAGAAATGTATGCGAGCTAACACACAGGTGTGATGAAGCTAATTATATTCATCGATACTCCAGAAAACCTCCCAGCCCAGTTCAGAGCAGTGCCTATCAGTGCCTGGCACTGATCTAGCCCCTACAGGGAGGGTAGAGGGAAGGTGGGGTAGAAAGGGAGAACCAGTTGTAAGGCTCCCTGGGAGACGGACAACAGAAAAGTGGGTGAAGGGAGACATTGAGCAGTGTAAGCTATGACAAAATAATAATAATTTATAAATTATCAAGGGTTCATGAGGGAGGGGGCAGCAGGGAGGGAAGGGAAAAATGAGGAGCTGATGCCAAGGGCTCAAGTAGAAAGCAAATATTTTGAGAATGATGAAGGCAAGAAATGTACAAATGTGCTTGACATACAATGGATGGATGGATTGTAATAAGAGTTGTATGAGCCCCCCCAAAGGTGATTTAAAAAGAAAGAAATCAAAGCACAGATGATGCTCTTGGGGAGCTTACAGACTTGTTCTGAGGCTCCTGCGCAACACAAGCACAGGGGATCAGGAGTGCACAGGAGAGGGGTGTGTCTAGCACCAGGGAGGGGGGAGTTGAGGGAGCGTAGCTACTTGAGTGGATCCCAGACACTTTGACTTCACTGTGGCCAAACGCAAAGCCATCATTCCCCCCCTGCCCCCCTCCCCCCATCCCCAGACCTCTACTCCGTCCTGTGTTCCCAATTCAGGGCTATGCTTCCTCATCTTTCCTCATGGGAACTTTGATGATTTGATTTTGTGTCCACTTGGCTGGGCCAGGTTTCGCAGCGGTTTGACAGTTAAAACCTAGCACTTCCTTGAGCTGTGACCTCACACAATGGAATTGCCTCCATAATGGATCTGCTGTGAGCAGCCCCTTGACTGTCGGCAAGATTAGGGTGGGATGTAATACCCTGACTTAGAGTACAGTCTGGATCCGATCCTTGGGGAGGAAGTGTCCTAGGGGGTGTGGCTTGATTCCAATAGAAATGGATGCTGTGGAAAATCTATCTTGCTGTTTGCAAGGTCTGGATGTTTCCTGCAGTTTTCAGTCTCAGGTCAACAACCTGCCATACTGCCTTCTACTCCTGAGAGTTGTCAGTGGCCTGTCATCAGATGCGCTAACCTTGGATTTATTCGCTTCTGAAGCCACTAATCTGTTGCCTTCTTGCCAATTGTGGGACCAGCTCCCAAAGATACACGAGTCGGGACAAACCTCCAGCCTAACATGATGCTGCTTGTGGATAAACGGAGAAAAGGTGGAAGTTGTCAAGGATTTTGTCTTGCTTGGACCCATAACCAATGCTCATGGAATCAGCAGCCCAGAGATCAAATAGCGTATTGTATTGGGTAAATCTAAAGCACAAGATCTCTTTAGAGTATTGACAAGCAAAGGTATTACTTTGGTAACTGAGGTGGGGCTGGACCAAGCCATGGTATTTTCAGTGGCCACAGATGAGAAATCTTTGAGTTGATAAAAGTCTCCCCCTCCAGTGTCTGAAACACAGGGCTTATTTTGAATGTTCACTTGAACATCTGGAGGGGTTTTATAGTCAAAGCCCACAAACTGTGGGGCTCCACTAATGACTGACCCCAATAGCTTCTCACTGTCACAGTAAGCCATACTCAGTCTCCAGAAATGTATAACATTTTAATTTACATTTTTGTCTTGTTTGTTTCAAGAGAAAGGTGAGAAAGTTGGACATGGAATAAGGAAGACTGACGAAGAATTGGTGCATTTCAATGGTAGTTCTGGAGAAGAATATTGAAAGTACCAAGGGCTGCTAAAAGGACAACCCGATCTTTCTTCGAAGAAGGATGGCCAAAGTGCTCCTTAAAGGTTAAGGATGGCCAGGCTTCATCTCACATATGTGTGGAGAACATCTGTGGCCACTGAAAATACCATGGCTTGGTCCAGCCCCACCTCAGTTACCAAAGTAATACCTTTGCTTGTCAATACTCTAAAGAGATCTTGTGCTTTACATTTACCCAATACAATATGTTATTTGATCTCTGGGCTGCTGATTCCATGAGCATTGGTTGTGGGTCCAATTGGTTAGCTTGGGTTGACTAGTCTAGTCCCTGGAGAAGGACATGATGACTGGTAAGGTAGAGGGGCAGAGAAAAAGCGGAAGCCCTTCAACAAGATGAACTGGCATGGTGGCTGCAACCGTGGGCTCAAGTGTAGGAACATTCTGAGGATGGCGCAGGACCAGGCAGTGTTTCCTACAGTTGTGCATAAGGTCGCTATGGGCCAGAAATGACTCACTAACACTTAACAACAACAGCATACATACGTGATCTTCACTAGTTTTGCTTCTCTAGAGGACCAGGCTAAGCCAGGAACGGACATTAAACGTACTGCCCCTGAGTAGTTTCAGACTCATAGTGCTCTCCTAAGACAGAATAGAATTGCCCCATGGGGTTTCCCAAAGCTTCTACTCTGGACGGGAGCAGACTGCCACAGGCCTCCTCTGCAGTGTGGCTGGTGGGTTCAAACAACTGACCTTTCAGTCGTCAGCCAAATACCTTAATGGCTGCACCACCAGGGCCCCTTCATGGAGTGGATAAAACCCAAGAAGAAACCAGGAGTAATATTTAGGTCCCATTTCTCAGCCACCACCGCTTTCAATCACAAACAAACAAATATGGACTGATTATCACTGAGTGGATTCTGACTCATGATGAACTGCTATTAAATAGTGCTCTTCCCAACCAATGATTCTGAGAAAATTGAGAAATAAAATTTAAGAGTAGCAGATTGGGCCAAAATATCACCTTTACTCCAGGGAGAGGCTCCGTGGAGGACTTGGCTTTAAGTCTGTTGGCTAAGTGGGCTTGCAAACAGTGAACTTCACTTTTAGTTCGGGCCATGCACTTCATGGATTACCTGTCTAGGTGAGATTAAGAGCATGGAGAAGCTAAGCAGAGTTGATATTCTTAGTAGACAGGTTCTCCCAATGGAGAAAAAGGGTTGAGCTGAGTGATTCTTCTCAAATTCACAAACTGCATCAATCACTCTACCTCCTTGAAGTGATAGAATGCAAAGGGTATAAGAGTTTGAGTGTGGTTAGGTTAAAATCCTTTCTCATGCAAACCCATGGACAAACCATTGTCTTATAACAAGGAAGTCCTAGTGATTCTAGTTGGCAAATATCTCATGCCCTTGTTTGTTCTTCTCCAAACCCACTGCTACAACAAATACCATAATGTGTTAGCTTGGGTTGACTAGAGAAACAAATTCATAGACACTCATATCTGTATAAGAAAGAGTTTTATATAAAAGAGCAACTGTATATTGAGAAAACATCCCAGCCCAGTCCAGATCAAGTCCATAAGTACAACATTAGCCCATATGTCCAATACTGGTCTATAAATTCCTCTTCAGACTCATGCAACACATGCAATGACACCAAATGCAGGCAGATCACAGGCCAGTGGGTGGAAAGTCTTGTGGATACTGTGGTGGTGGAAGTATCTCTGTGCTGGCATGGGTCTCCATGTGGCTCCTCCAGCTGCAGGGCTCTGGCTCCATCAGCATAGCTCCATGTGGCTTGTCAACAGGAATATCAAGCAGAGAGTGTGTGTGGCTTCCAGTGAGCTATTTGTATCTGTCATGCCTCCAAAAGAGGCCATCAAGCTGTGACCTGATTAACAGGCTAGACTCCACCTCTTCCTCTAGTTGCCAGTTGATTATGTAACTGCCACACCTTAGTCTAGACTTTCACTGATCACATGCCTGAATTACTTCCTCTTCAAGCTTACTGCATTTCTAAATCCATATTTCAGGCAAAACAACATTACTAAAAACCAATTTAATCGACTCTTTTCTACCTTAAAACACTTCTAAAGCTTACCTCTGTTTTCATGATCAAGGTCAAAGTCTTTAACTTGAGACATAAGGTCTTCCATTAATTGTATTATGCCAACCTAGCCAGCCAATCATCTGTCAGCTCCTCATACTGGGGTGGCACGTATACTGCTCTGCTGCTGGAGACATGCCATTGGTATTGCAAACAGCAGCAAGATCACCCATGGTTAATAGGTTTCATCAGAACTTCCAGACGAAGAACATACTAGGAAGAAGCAATGGATGATCCACTTCTGAGGGATTAGCCACCAATGACCCTGTACAGTGAACCCTCGCCACTTCGCGCTTCGACTTCTGCGGCTTCACTCTATCACGGTTTTTGCGTAACAGCACATGCTCTGTCATTACTGCCACTGATTGACTCATACTGTACACGCTTGATGCCATAAATAATATAATAAATAATAAATGATAATTGTAACATCCAAAATGTTTTACTGTATTTTCCCTTTTTCGTTTAATAAATTGGGTGATACGAGTGTAATGGTGACTAAAGGGTGTTTTTTCATGTCCTCTATGCTCTAACTACGAAAATATTTGATTTACAAATAAGGAATCCTACTTCGCGGAATTTCATTTATCACGGTAGGGTCTAGAACCGATTAACCACGATAAACGAGGGTTCACTGTATAGGGAATGGAACAAAGTCAGGTACAGTGCTTGGAGATGAGCCCCTCAGGTTGGAAGGCAGTTAAAATAGGCCTGGGGAAGCGCTGCCTCCTCAGAGGAGAATTGATCTTAATGTCATGGGTGACTAAGGTTTTCAGAACTCTCATTTGCAGGTGGGGCAGGTCTAACAGTGAAGAGGAATAGCTGCAGTAATCGTCAGAATGTGGAATGTGCAAAGGATGACTCTAGGAAAGTTGGAAATCATCCAAAATGAAATGGACTGCGTAAAGAGAGACATCCGAAGCACGAGTGAGCTGAAATGCACTGGGATAGACCAATTTGAGTCTGACAATCATATGGTTTACTGTGCTGGGAATGACAGACCCAAGCAGAATGGTGTCACATCCATCATCAAAAAGAACATTTCAAGCTCTATCTTGAAGTATGGCGCTGTGTGGCAGGATAATATCTATACGTCTACAAGGAAGCCCAGGTCATACAATTGTTATTCAAACTGTCACACCAAGCACTAAACCCAGTGATGAAGAAAACAACAACAAAGGTTCTAGCATGTCTTCCGTTTGAAATTCATCAAAATGCATTGATAATTACCTGTGATTGGAACGTAAAATTTGCAAACAAAGGGGAAGGACCATTAATTGGACATTTGCTCTTGGTAATAGAAATGAAGCTGGAGATCACACGGTACAATTTTGTAACGCCAATAATAATTTCATTGCAAATACCTTTTTCAAGAGGGAAACTCAGTATCAACAGCCCGAACAAAGCCCTGGGCCAACAGTGGAACAGACCATCAATTGCTACATGTCAATTCTGGTTGGAGTAGAGGAAGATTCAAATAAGACCATCAGAGCCAAAATACAACCTTGAGTATATCCCACCTGAAGGTAAAGACCATCTCCAGAACAGAATCGACCCACGAGCACTAAGGTGTGAAGACCTGACACGCTGTGGAATGACATTTAGAAAAGATCATTCTGCAGACATGAATGGAGCAGATCATTATGAAGACAAGGAGGAAAGGAAAGGCTGAGTGGATATCAGAAGAGACTCTGAAACTTGCTTTTGAATGTAGACTAGCTAAAAGCAAATGGAAGAAATGATCAAATAAAAGAATTGTTCAGAAAATTTCAAAAGGTAGTTCCAAGACAAAGCAAAGTATTATCATGAAACGGGCAAACACCTGGAGTTAGGGAATTTTTTAAAAAGGTGCTGCATATCTCAAGCTGATAGAAATGAAGAACAAATTCAAGGCTTGAGTGGAAATACTAAAGAATTCTATGGGCAAAATATTGAATGATGTCCCAAACTCCCAACTCACTGCCATCTAGTTGATTCTGACGCTAGCGACCCTGCAGTACAGAGCAGAGCTTCCCTGTTTGGGTTTCACAGGCTGCACATTTTTCTGGGAATGGAAAGCCTCCTCCTTCTCCCTTGGAGCAATTGGTTGATGTAAACTGTTGAACTGACCATTGGCAGCCTAACCTGTGACCCACTGTGCCACCAGGGCTCCCCTGGAATGATGCAGGAGGTATCAAAAATAGATGACAGGAGAACCTAAAGTCACTGTACCAAGGAGAACTGATCGACAGTCCACTCTTTCCTGAGGTGGCATATGCTCAAGAACTGGTGGTTTTGAAGGACACGGTCAAGCTGCCCTGAAGGCATTGGTGGAAACCAAGGCAACAGAAGGAGGAGTTCAAGTGCTTAGAGCAAAGGGGCAGGGAGGAAGCGGTACAGCAGCATGTTGCCATATGAAGGAGCTTGGGTACCAAGGCCTTCTGACTTGCCACCCAGAGTGATTCTTATCATCTAGCCCAAGAGAAATAAGGAGAAGCCCAGTCAATCCAGTGTGTTTTGTTATCAGGTGCTGTCAAAAATGGATGTCATCAATACTGCCTCCTTAAAAATCAAATTCTATTGGTCTTATGTCATTTCCTGGAGACTTGCTTTTCACTGATACCTTCCGTTGGCTTCCAGGAAGGCTGCAGCCTTGGCAGCCCCGAGGGCCCGTTCTTCTCCGTCTTCCAGGGTCTCTGGGAGTTGGAATTCACCGGATGGCACCGGGTTTGGTTGTATCAGGTTCAGCTCTCCAAGAACACAGGCCAGATCTTTCTCCTCTGAACCCCTGACAGGTTTAAAGGGCAACCTTAAGGTTAGCAGCCAAGCATTTAACCCTTGCACCACCTGGGCTCCTGAAGAACTAATTCATAGAGCTGAGAATGGAAGGCCAAGCCCAAGGCAGAGCCCAGGCCATCTCGCCATCCACACAAGGGGGTTATGATTGCTCTGATTATTTTCACACCTCACCAAGCTAAAGCGTTCTATGTAAAGCAAGGTCACTTTTCTTTTCTTTTTTAAATACAGTCTCTTCTGACATCCACGGTGATCTTTTCTTTCTTTCCCATGTTTTTAAAATTTTATTTTATCCTCGGCTCTTACAGCTCTTATCACAATCCATACATATATCCATTTTGTCAAACACCTCTACATAAGTTGTCATCATCTTTTTCAAAACATTTTCTTTCTATTTGAGCCCGTGGCATCAGCTCCTCATTTTCCGCCTTCTGCTCCTGTCCTCCCTCCCCCATGCCCCCTTGATAATTTATAAATTCTTCTTTTTTTTTTCATGTCTTACACCACCTGCTGTCTCATTTCACCCACTTTTCTGCTTTGTCCCCTAGAATGGGGGCCATATGTCAATCACTGTGATTGGTTCCCCCTTACCCTCCCCTCCTCTTACCCTTACCCTTCTAGTATTGCTGCTCCCCTTATTGGTCCTGAGGGGTTTGTCTATTCTGGATTCCCTGTGTTGGGAGCTCTTATCTGTGCAGCATATGGCTGACTTGAAGATAAACCAGCAGATAGCCAGCTGAGAAGCAACAAAGCCCATATGGAAGAAGCACACCAGCCTGTGTGATCATAAGGTACCGATGGGATCAGGGATCAGGCATCAAAGACTCAAAACAAAACAAACAAACAAAAAGCATATCAATGGGAATGAGGGAGAGGGCAGAGTAGAGACCCAAAGCCCATCAGTAGTGAATTAGACACCCCCTGTCAGAACGTTCACAAGGAAGAGAAGAGTTAGTCAGGGTGCAGTATAGCACCGATGAAACACACAACCTTCCTCGATTTCTATAATGCTCCCCCCACCCCACTACTATGACCCCAGTTCTATCTTACAACATGGATACTGGTACAAATAGGTCACTTTTCATGAGTGTGACCCAGAGTTGGTATTTATTTCCCCACCCTCGTGAAAAATCAGCTTACATCTTAAGGGAAAGAGGAGAAGCATGCTCAAGTCTCCCCAGGCACCATTAGGATACTATTCTTGGGCCCCACTGTTTCTTTGCCTGTGCGTTCTTAACTGGAACCAATCTCTCCCTCCACTGCAGAAGCCAGAGGAAGTCTCCTGTAATGGGAGCCAGAAGTTGGCAATCTATATGACCTTCCTTTGAAGGTCATCTCCCCAGGGCCAGAGAGTTCGGGAGGCACAAAACTTGGTTGATGATGACGACGGCACAGTGGCAGGCACCTTCTAACTTCGTGGCAGCTGGAACGAAAAGGTAGGCGTGCGCGTCTGTTGGATGGCCGGTGCCTCTGTGTGGCAGCCCAGCAGGGTGAGGGCAGCATTCACATTCACTCAGGGGCTGATACGTGTGTGTTGGGAGGAGCTGGATGGCAGCCTGGACTCCCAACTGTTTTCTTCTGCGCTCAGGAGCTGCAGCCCAGCCACCAGGAAGCTTCACCTGTGACACAGCCCACATAACTGACTTGGAAATTCCTAGGAGTGCTCCATGCTAGGGATAGCATACAGACTCCAAGCCACTCTAACGGAAGAGCCGTTCACAGCACCAGCCCCAGATTCAGCGGCGAGAGGCTGATTTCTGAAGCTCTCCATCTGCTGTAAAAGATCAATCGCCACGGAGCAGATTCTGACTCAAGACAATCCTGTATGTATTAGAATAGAAGGGAACGCTGTAGACTTTCCAGTGGCTGCATTTTCAGAAGTGGATCACCAAGTCTTTCTTCCAAGGGGTCTTGGGGTAGACTCGAACCATTAACCTTACAGCTAGCAGGTCTCCACTCTCAACTACAGACAATGAATAAACGTCATCTTGTGTACAAGCATCATCTACTCTTTTTTTTAGGGTACGAACCACGGGAGTGCAGTGAGTTCTACATTGGACTGCAAGGCCACCAGTTTGAACCCATCACCCTGTTATTATGGGAGAAATATGAGGCTCTCTTCTCCTGTGAAGATTTACAGCCTCAGGGACCCACAGGTGCAGTGGACTCTCCCCCACAGAGTTGGGATGAGCCGAGCCAACCCCTGGCAGTGAGATTTTGGCTGGCAGCGTTGATGCTGTGATCTTAGGCATCATTGTTTAACTTCCCTGAACGTCTACTTCTTTATCTTGACCTTGAAGAGTTGTGAAAACAAATGAGAGTAAGTAGGAGATGTGCCCAGTCATGTGTCTGGTATGGAGGAAGACTGTAACAATAATGATAATAACAACAAATTATTATTATTTGGGGCCTTTTAAAATCAGCTACATTAAAATGGGTTCGTTGGATAATTTCAGGGGGTTGTGTAGGGCTAACTACATTTTGTCTTTAAAGGTGTCTTCTCCCCCCGTTTGTCAAAGCTGGGATGAAGCTGTCACAAAAAGGTGAGATAATGAGGGCCATGGAACGTCCCACACGGCACCAAGATGGCAAGCCAACCAGCAGCCACACTCTCTGCCCAAAGGACAAGTTTCTCATTTATAATCCAACAAGCGTATTTCCCATTGGACAGTGTGTATTTGGGGAGCGGGTGGGGGTGACAAAAGCTCTGGTTTCCAAAAGAGTGGGGGGAGAGGAAGAGCTAGAAACATCAGCAGCTTTCAATTTGAAGCGTTTCTTTAAAAAGAAAAACAAAAACACAAACCAAACTCACTGCCATCAAGTCCATGCTGACTCATAGCCAACCCCACTGTGGGTTTCGGAGACTGCAACTGTAGAAAGCCCAGTCTTCCTCCCAATGAGCTGCTGGTGGTGTCTAACTGCTGACCATGAGGATCACAGACCAATGCTGAACCAGTACGCCCCCAGGGGGCTCCTTGACACCCTTAAGGAAGCCAAGTCCGAGGATGATATTCCTGCTCAGAGCAGCCACTGCACAGAGAGGACCATAGGGCTGGCCCCACCACGAGACACGACCTCCCTCACTGACCCAGTGCACTACGGGGGGGCCAACACTGGAGACACAGTGTGGGAATTGTGCCCAATCTGACCCCATCACACTGGGGGGAAACACTAAGGGCGTGCAGCAGAGCAGCAAGGGGAGCAAAGCAATGAAGTCCCCTGGGAATACCAAAAACCGACTTTGGGGATTTGTAAGGTAGAATTTGTCATGATAGTGGGGGGAGGGAACATTAAGGAACTAGAGGA
The DNA here is from genome assembly GCF_000313985.2 of Echinops telfairi. NCBI lineage: Eukaryota > Metazoa > Chordata > Mammalia > Afrosoricida > Tenrecidae > Echinops > Echinops telfairi. The sequence goes on from NW_022103968.1 coordinate 9,378,845, forward strand.
AAGTTGTATGTTTCATCGGTGCTATACTGCACCCTGACTGGCTCATCTCTTCCTTACCCTTCTGCAAGGGGATGTCCAGTTGAGGGGATGTCCAGTTTGGGTCTCCACTCTGCACTCCCCCTCATTCACATTGATGTGATTTTTTGTTTTGGGTCTTTGATGCCTGATCCCTGATCCCACCAAGGCTGTAAATCTTTATGGTTTGCACCACCGGCCTTTTGGTTGGTACCAGAGAGCTTAACCGTGGTGCCACCAAGGCTCCCAAAGGCCCCTTGTTGTAAAGTGGGGATGAATCACTCCCGTGTGACATATGACACAGCACAACTTCGTCTTTTCTTTCATCTTTGTTCAGGTTGGCATTTTCACGGGAGCAGTTGGGTGGATCTTTCTCCCTCGAAGCCACTGGGTAGCTTTGGCTCACTTTTCAGATTGCAGCCAAGCACTGAACAATTGCATGCCTGGGCTTTGTAGGGCCGTCTTGTTGTTGTTGTTGTTGTTGTTGTTAGTGTTGTCAAGTTGGTGCCAACTCTTAGCAACCGTCTGTACCACTGAATGAGACACTGCCCCGTCCTGCGCCAGCCTCACAACCACTGCTGCACTTGAGACCCTCATTGCAGCAAAGACCCTTGAAGGGGGGCAGGGCGGGGAAAAGGCAGAGCACCGCTGGGTATGGATTCGAGCTGCGTGGGGAATATTTGGCTTCCATCTCTTTGGGTTGAGGGTCTGGTCTGGCTCTGACTCCTGGGGGGGCTCCCCACAGATACTGGGCGCCCATGTTTGCTGATCTTGGCTCCTGCCCCCTCCTCTCCCCCTCCTCCAGCCCCAGCCCCTGCTTCTTGTTCCATGAGTCAGTCAGCAGGAAAAGCAGGACTTTACTGGATGAACAGTGGCTTTGGGGAAGGCATTCCCAGTCCTCTAGCCTAATCCCTCGCTTTATCTTGTTTTCAGTCCTCTGGCTTATTCCTTCACAGTGGGCTCTTTTCTCCAGAATCTTCTTTGGATTGGCCTCAATCCAAATGGAGTTGGGAAAACAAACACATCAACAAAAACAACAAAGATTGATTCCTTTGTTTAGGAACAGTCTCCAGGAAGTGCAGGAGGGTCTCCAAATATCACCTCCTCAGAAGGCTAGGGGGATCAGGAAGTGGGGTCTAGGGCTTAAGTCTTTTACAAAACATGTAAAAAAAACCTCTCTCTTTCTTTCCCCACTCCCTTTCTCTCCTCCCCCTGCAGTTTCCATTACGCTGACTTCAATTCATGGGGATGTCATGGGGTTCAGAGTAGCCCTGTGCTCCATGGGATGGTGGGTGGGTCTCAGTGGCTGAGTTTGAAGAGCTAGGTTACCAGGCCTTTCTTCTGAGTGACTGTGTGGATTTGCATCGCCAGCCTCTCCGTGAGCAGCCGAGTATGTTAACTGTTTTCAGACCCCGGCCCAGCTCCCGGGAAAATCATGATGAGTCAGAAACATGGGCACCAGAACAAGGTCTAGGAATCCAGATGGGTAGCTATCTTGCAGGACAAAAGATTTCCTCTTTTGGGGGCAGAACAATGTCAATGTAGGACACCTATGAACCTGCTCTCTCTCATAAGGGACTCAGGAATTGTGGTCGTAATTGCCGTGCGGGTGTGTAACCCATTCCCCTCTACACTGTTTATTCTCACCGAATAAATTGCGTTTGTCTAACACCTTCTCGTCTCCTGGGCCCTGTTTCAAGCCCACGTCTAGGAGGTGCCAGTCAGCTCCCCATGCTTAGAGGGTTCAATTCAGCCTTCCTGTCAGAAATTTCTTCTTTCCACCCAATGAGGGATGTGCACAAGGAAGTGAGAAGATTTGCTTTTGTTTCTCCAAGAAGAGCCTGAAGAAGTTTGTTAATTAACTGCAAAATGAGCCAAGATTGGATTTCGTGTATCTTTTTGGTTTTGCAGATTGCCTCGGTGCAAGAATATTCGGCTCCTAGTAAAGGGGGCGGGTAGGAGGAAATGTAGCATGTCTAAATATGCAGGATGGGAAGGCGCTCCTGGTCACTGCCATGACAGATGGAGAGAGACAGACAGACAGAAAATATTAAATTCTTGAACTTGGGGGACGGACAACAGAAAAGTGGGTGAAGGGAGACATTGGTCAGTGTAAGGCATGAAAAAATAATAATTTATAAATTATCACGGGTTCATGAGGGTGGGGGAGGGGGAAATCAGCTGATACCAAGGGCTCATGGAGAAGGAAAAAGTTTTGAAGATTATGAAGGCAACATATGTACAAAGGTGCTTGACACAATGGATGGATGGATGGATTGTGATAAGAGCTGCATGAGCTCCCAATAAAATGATTAAAAAGAAATTCTTGAACTATGCATTAAGTTCATTGTTCTTTATAGGCCCTAAATGGACTGTTCTGAGACATGAACATTCCTGGGGAAAAATGTGGACATGAATTAGGATGCTAATCATAAGGTTAGCAGTTTGAAACTATCAACTGTTCCACAGAAGAAAGATGAGGCTTTCTACTTCCATAAAGAGTTATGGTCTCAGAAACCCACCGGGTCAGTTCTACCTGCCCGATGGGTTGCCTCAGGTTGGACTCGACTCACTGCCAGTGAGTTTTCTTTTTTTGACCCTCTGACATAAGACCAATTTTGGCTGATAGCACAGAAGACCAGACAAGAGGATACTACCAGGATAACTATGTGTATCCTAACAAAGTATAGATCACATGGAAAAGAATGGGAATTCTAGAACACTTCACTGTGCTCCCGCAGAGCTAGTACATGGACCAAGAGTGAAATACTGCATGGTTACAATCAGGAAAGATGTGTGTCGGGGATGGTGGTAGTTACATAATTTCATGTCAACTTGATAAATAAACGGTAGGGGTTGGTTTTAGCCTGTCAATCAGGCCGCAGCCTGATGACCTCATTTGGAGGTGCAACCAAGATAAATGGCTCCCTGGAGGATGGCCCCCTTCTCTCTCTGCTCACCTTCCTGCTGACAAGCCACTTGGAGAATCCACAAGACTTTGCATCCACCGGCCTGTGATCTCCCAGCATTTTGCTTCATTGCTGTGGTTATGTGAGTCTGAAAAGGGATTTATGGAGTAGTATCGGACCTAAAGGCTTGATCTGGACTGGGATGGGGTGTTTTTCTGAGATATAACTACTTCTTGATACAAAGCTCTTTCTTACACATACATGAGTTTCACTGGATTTGTTTCTGTATTCAGCCTGGCCAAACGCAGGGCTGTACCTTTCATCATACTTGCTCAATCTGTCTGCTGAGCAAATACTATGGGAAGCGGGGCTCTATGAAGAGAAATGAAGTGTCAGAATCAGAAGAAGGCTCATTAACAACCTACAACATGCAGATGACACCACCTGGCTTACTAAACTTAGGAGGACTTGAAGCACGTGCGGATAATGATCAAGGATGACAACTTTCTGCATGGGTTACAAACAAATGTAAAATAAAACAAAACAAAAGCCTTCACCACTGGACCAATAGACAACATCGTGATCAATAGAGAAAAGATTGAAGTTGTCAAGGATTTCATCTTGCTTGGATTCCCAATCAACGCTCAAGCACACAGCAGTCAAGACAGCCAATGACATACAGCATCTGGCAAAGCTGCTGTGCAAGAACTCTTTAAAGAGCAAGGAGGTCACTTTGAGGTCTAAGGTGCACCTGACCCAAGCCATATTGCAAACCACTTCATAGACACGTGAAAGCTGTACAGTGGGAAAGGAAGATCAAATAAGAATGGACGCATGTGAATGCTGGTGCTGCTGAAGAATATTGAAAGCACCATGGGCTTCCAGAAGGATCAACAAATCTGTCTTGGAAGAAGCACAGCCAGAGTGCTCCTTGGGAGGCCGGAGGGCCAGACTTCGTCTCGCAAATGTTACACATGCTGGCAGGAGGGACCAGTCCCTGGGAAAGATGATCTTGCTCGGTAAATAGAAGGCTAACAAAAACAGAGGACTATCCTTGATGGATTGCTATCGAGGCTGCAACAATGAACTCAAACTTAACCATTGTGAGGACGACTCAGGACCAGGCAGTGTTTCATCTTGTTGAACATTGAAAAGGAACTCGAGGGCACTTAACAACAATAGCCATCAATTCAGCATCCACAAGGTACTGGGCTCTCTGCTGCGCTTTTTATATGCATTGTCACATCGGATGACGAGGTCCACACTGCAGATGAGAGGGATTCTGCTCCTCTCTCCCTCTCACAGGTGAGGAAATAGAAGCCTACAGAGGGCCAGCACCACCTTGCTGTTGTTTGGGAATCTCTGAGCAGGGGCATGGGTTCATGTACTTGACTGTTAAGCAAACGTTTGGTAGTTCAAGTCTAAATTAAGTTCAGAGGTGCCTCTGAAGAAGGACCTGGTGATTGACTCCTGAGAACTCAGGGAGCACCGTTCTTCTCTGACATACCTGGACTTGATAGCAACTCAAAGGCAGCTGGTCTGGACTCTGTAGGTAGCTGAACTGGGGCCAGTTCAAGAACAGGACGGCAGCTAGTGCCTCCTTACGAAGAACAGGGAGGATCATGAGGAAGGCGATGTGCTCACCCCCCTCTGACCTACTGCCCGCGCTCTCCTCTCTCCTCTGTGCTGGTGGCCTAGTACAATTAGGGAGGAGGCAAAGCCCACTGGGCAGAAGCCTGGTCATGGTGTCAGTCCGGTCTCAACAGGAACTCCAGTACAACCTAGTGCCCTGTCCACTCCCCAGAGATCCCCTCCCAGACCTCTTGAAGTTCCTATAGCATACCACTCTCCCACACCTGGGGGACGCTTCCAACCTCCCTGACAAGGCTATTAAGCCAGCCCCCCATCCCCACAGCACCCCACTGGCCGCTGCACATTTGTTCACAGATTTGGTTGGCAGCGTGCTGACCCACACAGTGCTTCAGAGTGACATCCACACCTGCTGTCAGCCCCCTTTGGGGATGCCATCTCTGAGATCTCGCTACATCCGCCCTCCCATGGCCAAGGCTGTGTCCTCTGGCCGCTCAGACCCAAGATCCTAGGGTTCTGTCTTGGGCTTCTCCTCACGTGACACCAGAGCTGTCCTCTAACACCCACCACTTCACCACCCACTGCCCACCCCTTTCAGCAACAACTCAGTGCCAAGCTCAGACCTCTCGGGTCACACATGGCCCCCACCCCCCTTTATGTAGACTCTGTGTGCCCCTCTCTGCAGCCACTTCTTCGCTTCCCCCAGCCTTCCCCATGCCACCCCTTTGCCTTGGCCCAGTCTGTTCTCTCCTGGGAACAGGCAGAGCTGTGTGCAGGTCCAAAGTCAATGTCACAATGAAGCCAGTCACATCAATGTTATGCTTTCCTAGTGGTTACATGCTGGGCTGCGAACTGCAAGGTCAGCAGTTCAAAACCACCAGGAACTTCTCCGGAGAAAGATGGGCTTTCTCCTCCCTTAGAAAGTTCCAGACTTGGAAAGCCACGGGGGAAGTTCTGCCCTGTCGTACAGGGCCACGGTGAGTGGGCATCGACTCCGTGGCAGTGGTGTGGGTGTGGGTTTGGGTTCATAGAACCATTGCTGACTCTGCCCATCAGTGTGCAAGAGTGTGATGAGGCAGTCTGAGACAGTGGGGGAGTGACCCAGAGACACCAAGGGAGCACACGCTGTTGGAAACATGGTGCCCCGCTTCCACAAACCTGCTACGAGTGAGAAAACGCCCTGTCCGTGGAGTGCTGCGCAGCAGAGAGCCCTACAGCGGGGTCTGCCTGTCCATCCTGACCTGTCCTTGGGACCAGGGCAAACTGCCTTCAGCTCACATTTTGTGGGAGGACTCCTGAGGGCTGGTTCCCTGAAGTGCATGGAGGAGACAAGCTTCCCACACGAACTTCACATTCACGCATCCTGATTCAAGCCCACAACCTACTCACTGCCATGGAGTCAGATGCCCGACTCATGGGGACCCTATAGGACAGACAGAACTGCATCTGTGGGTTTCTGAGGCTCTCAATTGTTACAGGAGCAGAAAGCCTCCTCTTCCCCCTGGTAGATTTGAACCACTAACCTGTGGTTAGCAGCTCAATGCATAACCCAGAGTGCCACCAGGGTTATGTAAGACGCCTGACAGGGTGAGGTTGTTCCCAGGAGACGCGTCATAACAGCTGTTTAGCATGAAGTACTCCCAGGACTGACAGGGACCTGTCTGTATCCCAAGTACCTCTGAGCGTACTCAAGTGCCTTGGTCATCCCCAAATGTCTCCTCCCTCCACTACATGGCACATCTAAATGGCAAACGTGTCCAGAGCTCACGTCCCCACACTCACTCACCCACTGCGTGGAATCCATTCTGACAACTCTTCTCTCCCTGCCAGCCAGTGGATTCCAACCCATGGCGACCCAACAGAGCAGACTAGAAGCTGTGGATTTCTGAGGCTGTAAGTCTTCCCAGGAGTAGAAAGCTTCACCCTTCTCCCACAGCAGTTGGTGGTTTCGAACCACTGTCATCACAGTTAGCAGGCCACTGCCTAGCCCACTGTAGCACCAGGGTTGCTGTGTTGGTCTTAGAAGACACTTTTCCTTGTTACATAGACAAGCTACACTGGCCTGCTGACACCCTAAGATCCAGCCCTCGTCTAGCCAGCTTTAAGCCAGCTGGGTAAGGCTGCGTGTGGAGCAGACCCCTGCGACTTGAACATTGTTCATTTTCCTTCTCAGATCCCCCCTCCACCCTCCCTAATAGCTCCAAGCCTTTGCTTTAAGGGGCATCAATGAACACTGAAACTGGTGCAAACACATTTATTTTTACTGCCTTTTAAATGGTGTTTATGGAAAAATATTCATCTGGTACTCCCACTCAAACATGTCTGAAAGAGAGAATGAGACGATTCCATAGTGGGTGGGGAGAGACGTTTGACTCCCTCCCATGAATTGTCTTCTGATGATAGCCCTGTCCCTTCGCTGTGTTTCAGTGGCAGGAAGACACGCCTCTGAATTCCCTCTCCTCTCAGCCTCAGCACGGAGCTGAATCCCACAAATCTCAGGGCTTGTTTATAGCCGTCCGAGGGGAGGAGAGTGTCCCTGCCACGACCCCCTCTAAAGACAAACACCCCCGTAGTAAAAACGACACACTTTAAATGAGCTAGGTTTGCACACAGCCACAGGAAGACACTGCCGTAGAGAAGCTCCAGGCAGCCCCAGGTTCTTAAAGAACACGCTGGCTGCCTGGTGCTCTGCTGCCCAGTCTCTGCAGCCTCTCCAGGATGGAGTTTACCCGAGCTGGGGTTGGGGGTCCATCTATCTACTGCCCAGTGGGGTCACAGAGCATTTCCACTTATTTAGCAACTACAACCACAACAACAAGACAAAAAACACTTTCCCAAAGAAGACTCACATTCATGCCACTTCTTACAGGAAGTCCTCTGTGGATTCCCTTGTCAGAGCCTTGTTTCCTTGACCAATCATCTACACCGTACAAATGATCACGTGCTCAGCTACTACCTCAAAGGGTAGCCAGTCAAGTCTCCCCACAGATGCATTGGGAGAAAGGCCTGATGATCTAGGACAGGGCTGGACATCACAGCCATTAAGCATAGTGGGGAGCCCTGGTGGCATAGTGGCTACGCATTGGGCTGCAATCCCCAAGGCCAACAGTTTGAATCCACCAGCCACTCCACATGAGAAAGACGAGACTTTCTATTCCAGTCTCAGGGAGTTCTACCCTGCCCTCTAGGGTCGCTATGAGTCGGCACTGGCTCGATGGTAATGAGTTTGGTCTTTTGGTTTGGATTCAGAATGGTATGGAGCACGATGTTACTCTGGAACACACGGGTTGCCACGAGTCATCAACTTGAGGACACCTTTTGCTTGTTGTCATTTAACATGACCACCACCACCACCACCACCACCACCACCACCCTCATCTTAATTCTGACACCACAGGTTAGAGCAAAATTGCCCATTTGCGTTTCGGAGACTGTAAATCTTTATGGGAGTGGACAGCCTCTTCGTTCTCCCAAGGAGATACGGACTTTGGAACCAAGGACCTGTGGTTCCAACTCAACATGGAACCCACTGCATATGCCACCACAGATCTGGACACTGAACACAGAGATTTGTCGTTGTTGGTTCATGAGGTTGATTAACCCCCGAAGGCCCATGGGAGGAAGTGACATTCATCTGAAAGGTGAATGAATGATTTGATGATCCAGTCCATCTGGGATAATAAATACATGGCACATTCTCTGGGAGACAGGGGCGGGACTTCTGTTTCTATGGGTTGAGATATTTCCAAACATTGTCAGTATAAGATATGGAAATAATAATTTATAAATTATCAAGGGTTCATGAGGGATAGAGGGTGGGGGAGAGAGGAAAAAAGCAAGGAGCTGATGCCAAGGGCTCAGTGGAAAGGAAATGCTTTGAAAAGGATGATGGTGACATATGTACAAATGTGCTTGACACAATGGAGGGATGGCTTGTGAGAAGAGCTGGAAGAGTCCCCAGTAAAATGATTAAAAAATAGTGCCCATAGAATACTTAAGTATGACAACAAGAAGCTTGGTTTCTTCCTCGGTTCCTGCAGTGTGAGAAATATGAGCATGTCTTCGTCTGAGATTTCCAACTCTAGACCTTTGCACGTTGTATGATCATATTTTATCTTTCTGAGCTGCCCTTTGAAATTTTCTATTCAATTCTTTTTCTTTATTATTTCTTCCATTTGATTTACTCTCTGTTCAAGAGTAATGTGTTAGTCTGGGTACTATAGAGAAACAAATCCACAGAAACTCATGTATAACAGAGAGTTTTATATAAAGCAAAAGTGCACATCAAGAAAACATCCCAACCCAGTGCTGCCCAAGCCCACCACAAGTCCAACATTAACCCATATGTCTGACACCAATCCACAAAGTCCTCCTCCATCTCACAAAACAGACACAATGACGCCGACTGCAGGAGGAAAGCTGAGCCAGTGAATGTGTAAGCATCTCCGCGCTGGCAGGGGTCTCCACACGGCTGCTCCAGCACCCAGGGGTAGGTCCATGTGGCTTCTCCTCAGGGATGTCTTGCAGGAAGTGAGCCTTGCCAGCTGGAGCAGGGAACTGGCTAACGCAGCTGCACCCTGGTGCGACTGTCAGAAAACAGGAGACCCGAGAACTAGAAAGGCGAGGCTCACAGAGCCATTTATCCCTCTGCCCTTCAATTAACCCTACATGTGTTTATTGGCCAGGTTGGCACATTAAACTAACTACCTCAAGTAAGTTTCCAAGTCCCTTTGGACATCTACTTTGGCCTTTTTCTTTTTTTTCTTTTCCGTCTCCTTACTGACCTTTCTTTCATCTTCTTTACATGTGAGGTTCTTGAGGGCATACCACAACTGGCCTGATCTCTGGTCAGGAGTATCATCAATCTGTTCTTGGGGTGGTCTCTAAACTGAGATGGAATAGACTTGAGGTACTATCTGAGCTGCCGTGGACTTGTTTTCATTTTCTTCGTCTTCCACCTGAACTTGAATATAAGCAATTGATAGTCTGTTCCACAGTTGGCCTCTGTCCTTATTTGGCTGATGATATTGAATTTCTGCATAGTCTCTCTATTGATGTACTCAATCTGATTCCTGGGTATTCCATCTGATGAGGTCCATTTGTATAGTTATTGTTCCTATTGTTTAAAAAATAGTTATTTATATTGGTCTTGCAAAGTTATATCACGTTCTCCACTATATTTTCTGTCACCAACATCATATTTTCTAAGTACTGATGGGTCCTCCTTGCTTCCAATTTTTGAATTCTAGCTGCTAATAATTATCAAAGCATCACGACTGCCTATGAGGGAGTTACATAATTTCATTGAGCTGTGGGGGTGGAGTCTAGCCTGTCAATCAGGTCACAGCCTGATGGTGCCTCCTTGTGGGCGTGGGCTCCTCATAAGGAGGGTCCTGGTAGGGGTGGAGTCTAGCCTGTCAATCAGGTCACAGCCTGGTGGCGCCTCCTTGTGGGCGTGAGCTCCTCATAAGGAGGGTCCTGGTAGGGGTGGAGTCTAGCCTGTCAATCAGGTCACAGCCTGATGGCGCCTCCTTGTGGGCGTGAGCTCCTCATAAGGAGGGTCCTGGGAACCTCGCTCTCTGAGACTCTGCCTTCACCTTCCTGTTGACGCCACCTGGAGACCTGAGTGAGCCCTGGAGATGCGGCCCCCACCATTGGATCCACACAGCTCTGTACCCACTGGCCTGTGACCTCCCTGCATTCTGCATCACTGCATGTGGATGCATGAGTCTGAAGAGGGACATATGGACTGGTATCAGATTTATGGAATAGTATTGGACTTAAGGACTTGAGTTGGACTGGGCTGGGATGTTTCATGGGTACACTGTCACTTCCTGATGAAAAGCTATTTCTTATACATATATGAGTGCCACTGGCTTTGTTTCTCTAGTCAACCTGGCCTAACACTGCGTATTTGACAAATTTCAGCATGAAGAAGTTGGTAGAATTCTTCCATTTTTTGCATCTCTAGCTTTCGTGGCTGATGTGTAAATTTGAGTAATAATGGTATCAATTGGTCTTTCTCACATGCATATGAATAGTGTGCCATGTCATCACAACAGTAATAGTAGCTCCCATGTTTTGAGTTCTGATTGTGTGTATTTCCTGTCCACCCCAGCTGTCACTTGGCTGTACTGCGGTGGCTTTCATAACTGATGATGCTGAAAGCAATGACAAACAACAGCAGGGTCATCCGTGGTGAATGGGTTTCAGCAGAGCTTCCATACTAAGACAGACTAGGAGAAAGGGCTTGGTAATCTTGGTAAAAGATTAACAATGAAAACATTATGGGTCACAACAGAACCTGACTTGCTATGGCAGGGGATAGCAATCGCTGGAGAAGGAGTGAGGGTGACAGAGACCTTGAGTGAGAAGCTGTGGTAAAAGCACAGAGCAATGGACGTGGACATGTTGGCAAGTGTGAGGATGGCACGGGACCAGGCAGAACTTCCTTCTGTTGTCCAGAAAATCACCATGAGCCAGAATTCAGTGGACACAGCTCTCTCTCTCTCTCTCTCTCTCTCTCTCTCTCTCTCTCTCTCTCTCCTCGCTGTTATTAGCAACTCATTTCACCTTCACAATAAATGAAAGCGAAGTAGGTGCTCTTATATTCCATTTTGATAGACATAGAAACTAAGGCATCATGAGGCTAAGTAACTCGAGCAAGGTTACACCTCCAGTCAGTAGTGGAGAAAGGATTCAAACCAGAGGGTATGGCTTCCGAGTCTAGGCACCATTGAGTGATTAGAACTCAGCCCAATGCTTGGCACACAGGTAAGGTGACCAGATTTTAACATTGGTAAAGCGGGACAAAAGCGGGACACCATTGATAAAACTCATATCCTGGAGAAATGGCCACATGGCAGCTGAAAACCGTATACCCTAGCTTGTCATGCATTCTTTCCAAAAGTCGGGACTTTTTAAAAACGCCGCAGGACGCGGGGGAAAATGTTAAAAATCGGGACTGTCCCGCCCAAAGCGGGACGTCTGGGCACCTTACATACATGGGCTGTCATTGTTGATATGCCACTGCCCCCGAGGCCGTCCGTAGGACAGAGATGAATTGTCCCGAAGGAAAGGCTCATGAGAGCAGCATCCAAGAGATCAAAGGATGAATTGCATTGGGTGACTATGCTGCCCTTGACCTGTTTAAAGTGTTGAAAAGCAAGGATGTTACTTTGAGGATGAAGGCGCACCTGACTCAAGCCATGGTATTATCCACGGCCTCTTATGCCTGTGAAAGCTGGACATCGAATAAGGAAGACCAAAGACGAATTGACGCCTTTGAAGTGTGATGTTGGCGAAGAAGATTGAAAGTACCACGGACTGCCAGAAGGGGAAACAAATCTGTCTTGGGAGAAGTACAGCCAGAGTTCTCCTTAGAGGTAAGGATGTGGGACTTCATCTTGAACAGGTTGTCAGGAGAGACCAGTCCCTGGAGAAGGACATCATGCTTAATAAAGTTGAGGGACAGTGAACGAGAGGCAGGCCCTTGAGGAGATGGATTGACACGGAGGCTGCAACAATGGGCCAAGCACGGGAACAATGGTGAAGGTGGTGCAGGGCTGGACAACCCTTCCACCCTATAAGGCATAGGGTCACTATGGGTCGGCACTGACTCCAGGTGGTACCTCACAACAGCAGCAGCAGCAGCAGTCTTGATGGGAGCACATTGCCTCATCGTTTTTCTCCAGTGGAACGGACTTAAACTTCCAACTTTTTGGTTAACAGCCAAGTACTTAACTTCTGTATCACATAAATCTGAGTCTTTCTTTGGGAAAAATGATACGATATGGTCTTTCTCATTCTCACTCTCAATACAAAAAGGGTGTTGAGCTTCCTTCCCTGCAAAGTTTGTAAGCTCACTTCCCATAGGGAGTGGCATGGGGCCTGAACCCCCACCTGAGGGTGCCCATACCAGAAGCCAAAGTGCACAATTAATATAATAATTCCTGCCACGGCGTGCAAAGCCATGTGAGCAATTAGTTCACATCAAGCTGTTATTAAGAAGTTATTTTTGTAACAAAAAATACTGTCTTGCTTTAATTTCTATGCAAATGCAAGGAAGCCAACACAAGTATAGTTTATTTAAAGATGTTCTTGTAGGAAGTTAATTTGTCCTTTGAAGATGCGGCAAGAGAAAGGTACTGAGAAGAACAACACAACTTGGAAGTGTTCTGAGCTATCGATTAAGAAAGAGCAACTTCCTTCTCTCTCTGAACTCCCCACCTGACCCTTCTGCCCACCTTGACCAAGGACAGAGTGCTCGAGTCTGTGTGGTCATTTGGGGGCAATAGCCACGCACTCATCCCAACAATTCAGTCAACAGAGGTCAGAGAGGGCCCCACACAAAGCCGAGTGCACATCGGTGCTCCCAGTGCCCAGAAGTGGGGCTTGTGACAGTTAGCGGGTCAAGAAACACCAAGCAACACGGTGGGCAGGTCTTGGCTTCCTGTTGCTGCTTTCACAAGGACCACAAGGTGGCTTCCGAAACAGACCCTTCTTCTGTCACATGTCAGGAAGCCGCAAGCCCCAATTGACGGTGCAGAGTCCAGAGGGAGCCCCCCCCCCCCAACTCTGGGGGACAGTCTTTGTCTCAGCTTCCCCAGTGTCCTCTGGGCCCTTTGGCGATGGCCGAGTGGCATCCGTCTTCCTGTTTGCTTGCTTGCTTCTGTGCCTAAGATGCTCCTTCCCTCTGGAAAGTGATTGGTGGACGACGCATCTGACACTACCATGGGCTCATGAACATACAGAGAACACTCTCTGCCCAAGGACCCGGCACAGGGATAACAGCAAACCACACCCCTGCCTGTGACTGCAACGCAGAGGCACCCTGGGTGGTGGTTGTTCGTTATCACGGACAACCAGCCCTGTGTCATCCACACAATTGTTTGTTGTTGTTGTTGTTGTTTTAATCATTTTATTGGGGCTCATACATCTCTTATCATAATCCATAATTCATCCATTGTTTCAAGCACATTTGTACCTTTGTTGCCATCATCATTTTCAAAACATTTTCGTTCTACTTGAGCCCTTGGTATCAGCTCCTCATTTTCCCCCTCCCTTCCTCCCTCCCTCATGAACCCTTGATAACTTATAATTATTATTTTTTCATGTCTTGCCCAGTGTTGCAGCCCTCATGTCCCTTCTGCGTGTCAAGGGTCCCCCTCTTTTTCCCTGCCCCTCCGCTGAGCAATCATGACGTCTTTCTCCAGAGACCGCTCTCTCCTGACAAGTCCAAAGCACGTGACGCAAATTCTTGCCATCCTGGTCTCTAACAATCCTGGTTGTACTTCTTCCAAGACAGATTTATGTGTTCTTTTGGCAACTCTTGGTACTTTCACTATGTTTTGCCCACACCATAATTCAAGTGCTCCGATTCTTTTACAGTCTTCCTTATTTAATGTCCAACTTTCACATGCAGATACTGTACACCCTACCCCCCGTCGTGGGCCCAAGAAGGGGTTAGGATTTACCCCACAGACAGGCAGGCCTCAAGGAGCCCTGGTGGCACAGTGAGCTGCCAGCAGTAAGGTCAGCAGTTCAAACCCACCAGCCGCTCCTCGGGAGAACGATAAGGCTCTCTGCTCCCATAAAGATCCCTCACTCGTAGCCATTGAGTCGGTTTCAACTCATAGACAGAGTGTTTAAAAAAAGCATTGAGGGCTCTTACAGCTCTTGTAACAATCCATACATCAGTTGTATCAAGCACATTTGCACATATGTTACCATCATTATTTTCTAGGCATTTGTTTTCTATTGAGCCCTTGATGTCAGCTTCCACCCCCCACCCCACCCTTGTGGCCCCTTGATAAATGATAAATTATTATTATTTTCATATCTTACACTGACCACTGTCTCCCCCCATGGTTTCTGTTGTTCATCCCCCCTGCAAGGGGCGGGGGGTGCCGTTATGTGTCAATCGTCGTGATCAGTTCCCCCTTCCTCCCCTCCACTCCCCATCTTCCCCATGCCCTCCTGGTATTGCTTCTCTCATTCCTGTTCCTGGATTCCATGTGTCATGAGCTCTTATGTCTTATCTGTATCTGTGCAAATGCTCTGCTATAGCCTGCAGTGAAAGGCAGTACTAGGGTCATGATAGTGGGGGGTGAGGAAGCCTCAAGGAACCAGAGGCAGATTGTGTGTTTCATTAGTGCTTTATTGTACCCTGCTCAACTCATCCCTTCCCTGTGACCCCTCTGTGAGGGGATGCCCCACTGTCTACAGATGGGCTTTGGGTATCTGCTCCGATCCCTTTCATTCTCAACAATATGTTTTGTTTGTTTGTCTGTCTGTCTGTTTTGGGTTTTCTGATGCCTGCTATCTGGTCTTTGACGACACCTCATGATTGCATAGGCTGCTGTGCTTCTTCCAGGTAGGCTTCTTCCATGTTGCTTCTCTGCTAGATGGATGCTTGTTTAACTTCAAGCCTTTAAGACCCCAGGCAATATATCTTTTGTTAGCCAGGCACCATCTACTTTCTTCACCACATTTGCTTATGTACCTATTTTATCTTCAGTGATCATGCCGGGAGGGTAAGCATCACAGAATGCCAGGTTGTTAGAACAAAGTGTTCTTGCATGAAGGACAGAGTTGAAGTGCCCCTGTGGTTTTCCAAAACTGTCATTCTGAATGGGATTAGGTTCCCTCTCAGTCAGAATCGGTTTGATGGCAGTGAGAGTTGTTTGGGACAGTCAGACCTAATAGATGCTGTCAGTTCATTTCCAGACTATGCAAGAAAGCCAACACTGGAATAACGTGAGCCCCACCGGTGGTTTGGTTTCCCAGTGTGTTTACACTACGCAGCCTTGGCAAGGCTGTTGAACTGCTCTCTGCAAGGTCCACGGTTACAACTCACAAACCACAACTCAGCAGAATGATAAGGCGGTCTGCTCCCAGAACCATTTGCAATCTCAGAATTCCTATTTAGGAAGTCGATAGAAGTGAATTTTTGGATCATAGATTACCCACCCAACCACTGGAATCGGCTCAGTGGCAGAGGTCTGGGTTGTCTGTGCAGTGGGTAAATCACATTCTGAAATAGTTTGCACTATCATGAGAGTGACCAAACTGTGACGCAGAGACCCTGACATGGCTGGAACATTGGCACTGGCAGACTTGCGCAATGCAAGGTTGCCAGCCTCCTTCATTGGTAGAAAACACAGTTATTTGTGACGGGCCATGAAGTGAACCTCAGTAGAACGCGGCATGTCTGCCTTTGAGGGGGCCACTCAAGGCCAACTCTGCTCTTGGAGATCCCAGACAAGCCCTTCACGTGCTCTGGTCTTCCTCTCCTCTAGGAAAGGGGACTGGCCTGCGTGATTCCCAGGGCTCTTGTTCATTCTTAAAAAAACAAACATGAAATTCAAAGACACCTGGCACACCACAAAACACCATCTGCCTCACAAGATGTTTTTCCTTCACTCTAACAAGAGCGTGCCTTCGACTATGAGACAGCAGTCATGCTGGGGAGACGTCCTTCTATGAGACAGCAGTCA
>NW_022103968.1:9394998-9416030 GCF_000313985.2 Echinops telfairi
CCTTCTATGAGACAGCAGTCATGCTGGAGAGACGCCCTTCTATGAGACAGCAGTCATGCTGGGGAGACGTCCTTCTGGTGGGTGTGGCCACATTCACAGAGCCTTCCCTTCATCTAAGGTTGGAAGCCCCATGCAAGCTATGCCTTGCAAATTCTAGTCAGGGACACACATACTGGGCAGGTGATTTAATATCGGTGGTAGCTCTGTCAGGGAAGTGTTGGACTTGTAAATGCAGGGTCATACGTTCAAACCCACCAGCTACCCTGCAGGGGAAATATGAGGTTGTCTGTTCCTGTAAAGATCTAGTCTCAGAAACCTTACAGAGGGGCACGATGAGTCAAAACTGACTACTAGCTGGTGGTGGGTTTGGGGTGCTGTTGCTGGGGTCAGTGACTCAGCCCCAGGTCATGACAACCATATATGGAATGAGCTAGGACCTTGGCGATGCATGGGGCTTTCACTATTTGACTTTTCAAAGCAGACCGCCAGCCCTTTCTTCCTAGTCTGTTCTAGTCCAGAAACTCCATGGAAAACTATTCCAAATCACAGCAGCATGCAAGCCTCCCTTCATGAAGGGGTGATGGCTATCCTCGAGGGACATTTACCAATGAGAAACCTCGATCAGCAGCCAATGTCCAAATGGGGCTGTTTTAGACCACCGCTAAGCGAACAAAAGCAAGCCCACTGCCATTGAGCGGATTCCAATGCATAGCCACTGTGTGAATCTGGGTACTTGAGAGAAACAGATCCACAGAAATGCACATGTATAACAGAGAGTTTTCTATCAAGGGTAAGTGCACATCAAAAAAACATCCAAATCCAGTGCTACCCAAGCCCACAAGTCCAACATTAGCCCATATGTCCATCACCAATCCACAAAGTCCTCCTCCATCTCACAAAACACATGCAATGCTGGCAGGGGTCTCCACACAGCTGCTCCAACACCCAGGGCTACATCAGGGTAGGTCTATGTGGCTTCTCCTCAGGGATGTCTTGTAGGAAGTGAGCCTTGCCAGCTGAAGCAGGGAACTGGCTAAGGCAGCTGCAACCTGGTCCAACCATCACAAAGCAAGAGACCCAAGCAAGAACTTGAAAGGTACGACTCACCGAGCCATTTATCCCTCCGCCCTTCAATTAACCCCACATGTGTTTATCGACCAGGTTGGCACAATCAACTAACTACCTTAGCCACCATATAGGATGGAGCACAACTACTCCATAGGTTTCCAAGGCTGCAAATCTTGACAGGGAGCAGACAGTCTCCGTTTTTTCCTAAGGAGCAGGGGTGGTGGTGTTGTTGAACCACTGACCTTGGGATCGCTAATCTCACTACAGTACTGAACCAAAAAGACAAACTTCTGAGAGAAAGTGGGTGGGGAGGGGGAATAGGAAACGTTTCACAATAGCTTTTTGTTAAGACCTATTCTCCACTGACTAAATTTGCTACCCAACATTTCAGGCTTAATGGGCAAACTTTATTGTGCAGTAACTTTCATAGTTATTCATTAAATGGGCTGGCACGCAGAATCCATATCTCCATGGCCTTTACCTTTCAAACACAAGGAGTCAGAATTTATCCAGGGCAGATGGGTACAGATATTACAGATTCCTTCTCACACACCAGTGTGGTCTTTGTGGGAGATCAGCTGTACTCCGGCAGAAAGACGTGTGCATTCTGACAATAAACTTGCATATGGGGAACACAAAGACCGTTGCAGATGAACGATTGATCCATTCCCCTCTTCTGACCCATATGGTAGCAAAATTAATGGCTGTTCAGAGCGATCAATTTAGAGGAGCCCGCTGTTGGCGGGAGCTCGTGTTTACCCACACTGTATGTTAAGTGGCACAACTGTTATCCAACAGGGGGGCCATTGAGAAGTGCCCTTTCCTGCCTTCTGATCTGCACACAGTGGCCGCATTGACTGGGAAGTGCACTTCCCTTCCTGCACCCGGAGCAGCCCCATGCACTGCTCTCACCCACAAGGATAACATCAGAAATACTACTCTGGTCCCGCAGGATGGACCCAATGCCCTCCGAGCGCCTTCCTGGGAAAAGTGTGAAGTGGAAAGGGATCTCTTCTCTGTGTAAGGAACCTAAGAAGAGAGCCTTGTCAAAACGCGCCCCCGCCCCCCCTCCCCCGGGGAGGAGACGAGCCAGTCAGGGTGCAGGGTAGCAACGATGAAACATACAACTTTCCTCTAGTTCCTAAAGGCTTCCTCCCCCCGCACTATCATGATCCCAATTCTACCTTACAAATCTGGCTAGACCAGAGGAAGTACACGGGTACAGATAGGAACTGGAAACACAGGGAATCCCGGACCGATGATCCCTTCAGGACCAGTGGTGAGGGTGGCCATACCGGGAGGATGGAGCAAAGGTGGGGTAGAGAAGGGGAACCAACTACAAAGATCTACATGTGACCTCCTCCCTGGGGGACAGACAACAGAAAAGTGGGTGAATGGAGATGTTGGACAGTGTAAGATATGACAAAATAATAATTTATAAATTGTCAAGGATTCACGAGGGAGGTGGGAGGGGGGAGGGAGGGGGAAAATGAACAGCTGATGTCAGGGGCTGAAGTGGAGAGCAAATGTTTTGAGAATGATGAGGGTAATGAATGTACAAATGTGTTTTATACAATTGATGTATGTTTGGATTGTGATAAGAATTGTATGAGCACCCAATAAAATGAATTTAAAAAAACTCACCTCCCTTCGCAAACCAATATGATGCAACTGAGTTCAGAAAACTTGCTTGTTTGTTTTCTTCCGGACAAACAAGGAGGTGTTCCAAGCACTGCTGTGGGAACTACATTGGCATGCGAGGGGGGCTGCAAAGAGTTCACAAAGCGCAAAAGAGGAACGAAAAGATAGCCCCCTCCTTGACCTGACACCTGAGAAGGGGAGGGCATTCTTTCCATCCCTCTTTCTCTGAAAAATGGCAAGCAAGTGACATGAGGTCATCCTGAGGTTCCTCATAACCCTATTGTCCTGGGGTCTTATGACCACAAGGTCAGGTCCATGGCTCCCTGAGCCATAGGACTGAGGGCAGGAGACACAAACTATTGCATCTTCCTGGGCCAGGTGAGCAGAATAAAGAGGCCTTCAGCTACAGAGGTGTGTGTGTGTGTGAGTGTGTGTGTGTGTGTGTGTGTGTGTGGTGCGCCCACCTCCTCTAAAGGAGGGAACCTCCCATTAATCTCCATCTCAGGATCGCCAGGTGGCACATGCTGGTGCACCTCTTTCCATTTTCTTAGAGAAACCAGAAATCCAGATTTTCTTCCACGCAAAACTTCCCAATGAGAAAGTCTTGGCCACAAATATGAAGGACATAAAACCACTGGGTCATGACAAAATATGTCTGACCCCCACCTACCAGCAGGACACCTTGAGTTTTCAAAGCAACAATGAACTCCCCTGTAATCAACTGTAACATACAGACATCCTCTCGGATGGGGTAGGACAGCCCCTGTGGGTTTCCCAGACTATAATTCTTTGTGTGAGCATAAAGCCTCACCTTTCTCCCTCAGAATGGCTGGCAGTTTCAAACTGATGACCTCGCAGTTAGCAATCGAATGCATACCCACTGCACCACCAGGGCTGAGCCAGAACTGACCCAATGGCAGTGAGTTTGTGTTAACCTCAGAGCTATTAGGTGCCATCAAGTTGGTTCTGACCCATAGCGACCTCCTGCCCAACAGAATGAACCCTGCACCATCCGCACAATTGTCCCCATGCTTGAGTCCATGGATGCAGCCCCTGTGCCAATCCATCTCCTTGAGGGCCTTCCTCCTGTGTGCTGCCCCTCCACTTTACCAAACATGATGCCCTTCTCCAGGGACTGGTCTCCCCTGCCAGCAAGTCCAATGGATGTGAGAGGATGTCTGGCCATCCTTGCCTCTAAAGAGCACTCTGGTCACACATCTTCCAAAGAAGATGGGTTTGTCCTTTTAGCAGTCCAATCAACCCCAGGCTTTCTTCTTCTAACAGCTTGACCTGGTCATCCATCTCAGTTTTGGGTTGAGGGTTGGGAAGTTGCCTAGTAAGGGCTCATTGGCTACCTGGTGTGTTAGTCCAGGTTGACTAGAGAAACAAATCCAGAGTCACTCATGTGTGTAAGAGAGAGCTTTATATCAAAGAGGAATTGAATGTTGAGGAAACATCCCAGCCCTGTCCATATCAAGTCCATAAGTCTGATACTAGCCCATATGTTCCAACACTAGTCCACTAATTCCTCTTCAGATTCACGTAGCCACGTGCAATGATGCCGAATGCAGGGAGACCACAGGCCTCCCTGTTGGTGAAAAGTCATGTGGATCTAGTGGCAATGGAAGCATCTCAGTGCTGGCACAGGTCTCTGCCACATGGCTCGCTCAGGTCTCAGCTTGTCAACAGGATGGTGAAGCAGAAAAAGAGAGGAGATTCCCAGAATCTTCAGAAGAAGGCCATGCCCACAGGAGGATTATCAGTCTGTGACCTGATTGACAGGCTAGACTCCACCACTTCACTCTTAGTAGCCTCTAGTTGACACAAGATTATGTAACAACTACACCTGGTATGTTAACACCTGGAATACGAAGTGCTACCCCCCCAAAACAGAATTTTTTTCAAAGCTATGTATTTAATTTTTTTTTTTTTTACAAAACAACCTTATCACCTTCAAAGAACTCTCCATTACACTTAATACATTTGTCAAATCTGCGATTCCATTCTTGGAAACATTTTTCACACTCATCTGTTTGAATGCCTGATTAGCACCTCCCTTGTTTGTTTTTTCTTCACCTCTTCTATGTTGTCAAATCACTGGCTTTTCACGTTCCTCTTCATTTGTGGAAACAAAAAGAAGTCTCACGGAGCCAGGTCGGGTGAGTAAAGTATGTGGGGAAGAGTGTCATGCTGGCACAATGAGATGGCTGCATGAACAGGTGCATTGTTGTGGTGGCAAAACCAATTCCCTATCTGCCACAAACCAGGCCTTTTTGGTCATGCAATGTTATGTAATCTTTCCAGAGCCTCTAAATGAAAAACTTGATTAACAGTCTGACCTGGTGGAATGAACTCCAAATATACTATGAATCGACATTTTTGTCTGTTCAGGAAGTTGAAAGACGTCCAGAATGAGGTTTGTCATCAATCGACATTTCCCCCTTTTTGAAATGAAAAACCCACGTGTACACGTGAGTTTTTCCCATAGCGCTGTCCTGTAAGCTGTGTTCAACATCACAACAGTTTCTGTGGCATTTTTCCTGAGCAGGACACAAAATTTCATAGCTGCACACTGTTCTCTTAAATTGGCTATCACTAAAAATGAGGTTTGAGCAAAACTGCCTTTACAAAAAAATTCACTGTGATCAGAAAGAACCTTCACAGGTGACACCACGGGGTGCACCAACTCAGAGCGGACATGGAATGAGCAAGGAAAGCCATTTATAAAACCAATCCCACGGAACTAAAAAACAAAGATGGGTTCTATTGGTCTCTATTTACACTACCTGTTTAAACATGTAAAAATGACTTGTCATAAGTGTGGTCACTGAGAACCAAAAAACCCTTAGATTAAGAAAAACACCTGAAACTAGAATTGATGTAATCTTAAGAGGAATCTCACCATCCAATTATTTCCTCTAACTTGCTGTGGTTTGTGATTTTAAGAATCCCAAGGCTCATTCTTATTGTGAAAGGAAAAAGATGCTGGAATGTTTTCCTTGAAATCTTTGGATTTGCTTCCATTCAGTAGATGAAAAGACTTTTAGTAATAGTGACCAAAGTATTTGACACTAATTCTCTTGCTGAGAACAATGAGAAAGGTAGGGCAAAATATTTTTTGAAACTGCTTGAAGGAAGTGAAATGGAGATTCTGAGGTGGACAACGGACCAGGTGGTCTGTCCAGTATTTGGACAGCAACTCCTGTCCCCCACCGCTACCCCATCTACATCCCCCCCACCCTGGTGATACATTCATTATAGAGGTTATTACCAAGATGCTGAAAACCTTAGCAGCTACTCTAACAGATATTGGGGGTTCAATGGGGATTCAGATTGTAGGAGTAAGAATAAATGGGGATCAAGCCTCATAGCACATCTCATTTTTAAATGACCCCAATCCCTGACATTTAATGAAAGCTATGTTGGAGTGGTGATAACCCAGACACCTAATCGCAACAAAAACAAAACATCTCTGAGTAAGATATGATCGTCTTGGTCCTCAATGTCTGACCCATAATGAAACATCTTCTGACACCTCAGGAAACAAGACATCACAAGTACAAACCAACCCCAAGAACCAACAATAGAAACAGGCCTACCGAGTCTCACACTGAAAGAGATGACCCATCATCACAGAGAGGATGAAATTTAGATGGAATGTTAGCAGAGAACTAACTGTTAACTGTACAATTTGGAAATTTTGAATCTGAAAAGTGTAATAACTCAAATGAAAATCCCAGTGGATGCCTCTGCAGCAGACTAGACACAAGATACAAACGGTTCCTGTTTGTTGCGCCCAGGAGATACAAATGCTGGGAAGCTCACAGTCAAGTATGCCCCTCACTGCCCTCGAGTCAATTCTGAATCATAGAGACTCTATAGGACGGGATAGAACTGCCCTACAGTTTCCCAAGACCATTACTCGTTATGAGAGTAGAAGGGCTGTCTTTCTCCCCAAGGATGCCTGGTACCTTGGAACTCACTATTTTCAACATCCCTGCAAAGAAGTAACTGAAGCTGGATACTAATCAGACAAAACACATCCACTCCTTGGGCCTAAAGCCAATTACTAATTAGTAAAATCCACCCTGCTTGGCAGGAAGTACAGAGAACAGCAGAGGCACAAGCCCTATTACTCAGGATCATTAATATATATAAAGCCTCAGCGACTTAATACAAAGGATTTCTTGTTTGTGCTACACGTCCGATATGGCTTGGGTTAAGGCTCTGCTACACACACCCATTCAGGGACCCAGGATGCTCTAGGCTCCATCATCTAGTGGTGCTTGCATCTCGACACAGGACTCGAACTCCCAGATCATCCCTGGGGGAGAGGGGGTGGAGGCTCCCTCATCACTGCTCTTCCATCCCTGGGTCAGGAAATGACACCTGTCACTCTCTCTTAGAATCCATTGGTTAATACTGGTAGTGACTACACCCAACCCAACCCAACAAAACCAACAAACGCCGAGTCCATGCTGACTCGTGGCGGCCCCATGTGTGTTGGAGTAGAACTGTGCCCCACAGGCTCTCCAAGGGCTTTTCTTGAACGGAGATGACCACACCTTTCTTCTGAGATGCCTCTGGTGGACTCAGACCCCCTACCTTTCCATGAGCAGCTCAGGGGGGTAGCTCTTTGTGCCTCCCTACCACTCCCATCACTACATGGGAAGTGGGAAGTGGGTAATGCCAGGGGTTCAGCGAGAATCTGGTCACTAGAATAGGATGTGTCTCTGCCATGCTTGGGGCTTGGAAGCAGGAGAAGTGACTCTTGGGGGTGACCATCTTTTGAACTGGAACATTTGAGCCAGATATAAGCAGCGTAAATACTGAGGGCTTCGGGCCTCTCCTGGACACAGGACTAGATCATCTTGATAGATTTCTTTAATCCCCCAGATTGCAGAACGTTTTCTTTTTCTTCACTTTGTCGTCTCCTCCCAGTGATCTATGTCTTGCCACCAGGTCCTGGTAGCCTGTGGGAGCATATTACTAATGATGTAATTTGGAGTGTAAAGTTTTATTCAAATTCCTATATATCTGTGCTCTGGGTTTTTTTTCAGAGAGATGATGATCATTTTGATAAAGGACTTGGCTTCTTTAAAATAAAATCTCAGTTTCCAACCCAATAGAAGTCTGACCCTGAAAGAGCATGTATACTGCAGATCAGCAAATATTAGTATCGCATCGCATAGCATTATGATTATGCATTACATTTAAAAGAAATATTGGGGAAAAAAACAAAAGAAATATTGGAGAGACAGAGGTAGGCAGGCTTTTCATGCTTCCAGGGCCTTCCAAAGATGACTGACAGCCCCCTGTCTTCCCTCTTCCACCCCTCCCTCCCTTCCTTCCAGAATCCTTGGGTCCAAACCCTCATGAGGTTGGAAGCCCGCACGAGAACGATGCATAGTAAGCACAGAGGCTTTCCAGGGAGAGGTTGGGGCCTCCTGAGGGTGGTGAGCTGGGCACGGTTGAGGGCAGCTATCTGGAGAGCCCGCAGAGCCCCATTCACAGTGGACCTCCAGCACTGTCCTAACCTGCTGCCTGGTCACAGACACAAATCTTGGCTTCTCCGAGTCCCTGCTTTCTCATCGATATAATGAATGACCGAGTTGCCTAGCTCCGTGGTTTTCACACTACATTTGGTGGACCCTCGGGAGGTATAGAGGGCAGCAGAGGGAAGATGACCGCAGATTTCCAGCCTACCCCCCCCCACCGCCCCCTTCCTCCACTTTGACACACACACATACACACACACACACACACACACATAAACACACGCACACACGCTTGGGTATTCCCTTCTGCTTTCAGATCTGGACAGGTCTCAATACATTATTTGGTTTGGCGGGAGTTTTCTTTGTTAGACAGAACGGATGAGGATAGCAGGGACCGGTTGGCTGAATGGATTTTTAAATCCTAAATTTCAAAAACAGCTGTCACCTTCCTTTTCTCTTGGCGTGTGTGGCCTGACATTTTACCGAAATGCTGTGTCAAGACGTGGCACACATTAACAAACAAGCAAGCCAATAACAACAAAAAACCCATGGCTGGCAAGCTGATCCCAACTCATGGCAGCCCTATGTCGGGTCTCTGACACTGTACATCTTCATGGGAGCAGACAGACTTGCCTTTCTCCCGCATTGTAGCTGGTGGGTTTGAACCACTGATTTTGCAGTTAGCAGCCCCAGCACTTAGCCCCCGTGCCACCAGAAGTTCTTTGGTGAACATTTCTAGGACCCAAGTCAGAAAAAGAAGAGGCTCCCAGAACTGAGCAGAAGAGTTCTCTCCACATGCAGGGAGACGCGGAGAGAAATCCAGCACAGGTCTGCATCAACAGAACAGATTTTCACACCCACGCCAGCAAGCACCCTTCATGGTCATTAGAGAAAGGTGCAGAAGAGAACAAATCGATTTAGCTGGAGCCTTCAATGAGCAAAGAGCATCTACTATATACCCCAGAGAAGTACAGACACCTCCGGCCTCCTAGGAGTACCCTCCCTAACACACAGGGGACATTAAACCACAGCAGAGTGTAATGGATAAGCGCCTCTTTGGAAATTAAGATGAAAAATATCAGAACTCAGCGGGTAGAGACAGCTCTGAGAACCAAATTCAATGCCTCAAGAATTCCTCTAAGGTGTTACTTCTGCTGGGGTCCAGGAAGCCACAGGAAGCACCAACAGTCCCGTGCTTACTGTTGTAATTGGTGGTGAGGGTCCCACCCTCCAGCTTGCTGTGCTGTTGACTTGGCCTCCCTGCCCTCAGGTGGCTCCTGGGGTGGGACTAAAGGACAGGGTTGCTATGGATCAGAATTGACTCGATGGCTGTGTTTGTCTTGGCTGTGGTCTTCTCCTGGGCTCATGGGATGGTCATTAAGGGCCACCTCAGGAACCACCCCAGGGCAGACTGTTGTACACACTACACACAATACATTCTGAGCCTTCCTTCTGCAATGAGCATCCTCATCACTGCCTGCTCGTAAGGGTCACACTCAGAGTACAATTAGCAAACCCAACAACAACGGCAAAACCAAACTGTGATAGTTGAGTTTTTTGTGCCAACCTGGCTCCCAAAGGAACATGTGGGTGGAGTTTATCCTGTCAATGCCTGATTGGCTCTCTGGAGACCGGCCTCCCTCTCTCTCTGCTTCACCTTCCTAAGGACAAGCCACTTGGAGCCATGCTGATGGCAGCCAGAGCCCTGGAGATGCATCCACTGCCATTGGATCTACAAGACTCTGCACCCACTGGCCTGTGATCTTCCTGCATTCCGAATCATTGTGTGTGGCTGTGTGTGTCTGAAGAAGGATTTATGGACTAGTATTAGATTTATGGACTAGTATCGGACTTTTGGACTTGACCTGGACTGGGCTGGGATGTTTGCTTGTTATATAATTGCTTGTTGGTATAAAGCTCTGTCTTACACGTATATGTATGTCACTGGAGTAGTTTCTCTAGCCTCCCTGGCGGTCTAATTATGTCAGTAATTTTGTACCCAAAGTGGTACACAGTTTTGCATAAAATTTGTTGTTTTATATTGTAGGCCTATAATTCTTAAGAAATTACCCATTTTAATCTCTCTAGTAGACATTCCAGGTATGATAAACTTTAATACACAGTTAACATTTGCCCCGAGCCACACTCAGAATTACCACCAGGGAGGCTAGTCAACCTGGTCTAACACACAAACCTACCACCATAGGGTCAATTCTGACTCATAGCGACCCTGTAGGACAGAGTAGAATGACTCCTCTGGGTTTCCAAGACTGTAACTCTTAATGGGAGCAGCCAGCCTTGTCTAGTGGGTTTGAAATGCTGATCTTGTGGTTGGCAGTTCAACTCGTAACCACACCACCACCATGGCTCCTATGTGCGTCACATCAAAAACTCACTGCCATCAAGTCAATTCCAACTCATAGGGATCCTGCAGGACAGAGAATTGCTCCTGTGAGTTTCTGACACTGTCACTCTTTACAGGAATAGACAGCCTCGTCTTTCTCCCTCGGAACAACTGCTGGTTTAGAACTGCTGACCTCGCAGCCCAGTGAGCAACCCAGTAAGCCACCTGGGCTCCTAAGGGCTTCAGAGGCTCTATTGTAGCTGAAAGGACATTTTTCTTGAAAGTAAGACCACAGGTAAAGTCTTGTTGTCTTTGGTTCTCAGCGCCTTTCTCTGCTCTGACTTGGTCTGGTTTTCTTTCTGTTTGTCCTGCTTGAGATTCTCTGCGCTTCCATAAGGGAGGTGATCACCTGGGTCCCTTTGACATAGCTGGACTATTTCTTCAAATATTTATCTTGTCCATTCTCTCTTTTCTTTTTGTAGGGCTCAAATTATGTATATGACAGACCATCTGATCTGTTCCCACAGATTTAAGAAGCTCTGTTTCAATGCTCCCTCCCAACTCCCCACTCTTTCTTCCCTATGTCTCAATAGAACATTGTTTGTTGACTGGCTTTCAGATGGACTGGCCTTCTCCTCTGCTAGGCCTGCTATGTTGTTATGTTCATTTAATGATTGTTTCTCTCTTGAAATAAGAAAGGAAACTTCCAATACAATAGGTAACTCCAGTAATAGTCAAAATATAAATGTGCTGTCCCCCTTTTTGTCCTCAATAAAATTAAGGTGACTCAACTTCTGGACACTTCCAGCTCTCTTATGACAAGATGTTTTGTAAACATCCTCTAACAGATAAGCTGATGTCCCCGGGAGAGAATGTTGAGAGGGTTGTGGGCGCCTCTGGAAGTTCTGACGCTGTGAAGAATACTGAAGTCCCACGGGCTGCCAAAAGGACACACAAGTCTGTCTTGGGAGAAGTGTGGCCAGCCTTAGGCAAGTGTGGCGTCATCTCACATACTTTGGGCATATTGTCAGGGGAGACCAGTCCCTGGAGAAGGACATCATGCTTGGTAAACTGGAAGTGCAGGGGGGGGGGGCGTGAAAAGAGGAAGGCCCTCAAGGAGATGGATGGACACAATGGTGGCAACAGTGGGCTCAGGCGTAGGATCAATTGTGGGGGTGGCACAGGGCCGTGAAGTGTTTCCTTGTGTCTGGCACAGGGTCTCTATGGGTCAGACCTGACTCAAGGGCACCATCCAACAACAACCAGACAGCTTGGCACACAGGACCGACTCGGCGGCCTCAGGTGGGGCCATTCAAAGGACAAGTGCTGCTCTGTCTCTGCTGGCATCCATTTGGAGGCAAAGATTTCATGAAGAGTTACTGTCAGCAGCACGTGTCCCATTTGGGAGGGGTAATAATGTGGAATTTACACTTCTGAGGGCACACACAGACCCCGGTGGGATGGCTATACAACAGCCACAATTCTCCACTTCAATTTGTGTCTGGTTAGAAAGGAAGGCACGTCTACCTTCGAATGACTGTTGGAGGCCGGTAAAGGGGATGAACCCCAGATTGTCCTGCCTAGTCTTGATTCACAGTGACTTGAACAGAGACAGGGACTCCCCAGCCTGGCCCATTTCTCTTTACTAACAGATGGCCCCCCACCACCTGTCAGTGTGCTGAACTGCAATGGCCTGCGTGTTGCTGTGGTGCTGGAAGCTATGCCCCCGGTTCATGCTCCAGCGGAGTCACCCACGGTACAGCCAGGATGCTCCTTAGAAGCAAGGATGGCGAGACTTCATCTCACGTACTTGGGTCACGTTATCAGGAGAGACTGGTCCCTGGAAAAGGGCACCGTCCTTGGTATACACTAGCTTCATTGCTGACTCACAGTGACCCACTGCGGGTTTCTGAGACTGTCACTGTTTACAGTAGTAGAAACCTAGTCTTTCTCCCGAGGAGCTGCTGGAGGTTTCGAACTGTGGACCATGAGGATCGCAGCTTAGCGCTTAACCACTACACCACCAGGGCTCCATTGGTAAACGGGAGGGGCAGCAAGACAGAGAAAGGCCCTCAAGCAGGTGGATGGGCACAGTGGCTGCCACAATGGGCCCCCACATGACGACAGCTCTGAGGACGGCACAGGGTGGGCCGTGGTTCCTTCTTTGGCCCATAAGGTCGCTGCGAGTCAGAGTCCTCTCGAAGGCACCTCGCAGTGGCAGCAGGCATGGAGTGCCATTCGCCTTCTACACCTTACCCTTTCCCTTCGGCTCTGCGTCTACTTGGAGAGTGTGCAGGTTTGAGAGCTCCAAAGTCAAGCGCCCGAGTTGGAAGAGAAGGTAAGCTTTTACTGCACGCACTGGCGCCCTTGGTAAGCGCACAGACCTGCTGATCCTTACAGGGACACTGATGCGCCCCTGGCCGGGGGCATCCAAAGCTGTGCTCTGACCATAGACCAGAACGCAGGGGTCTGCCCATGACTGACGCCGCAGGGGCAGCCTGTTGCCTGGCTTTCTGGCGGTGGGCATTTGTCATCTCATTCTCCGCCGCGGTGAGACTCAAATTACGACCTTTTCTGCTCTTTGCAAGTCTCGTTTCCCAGTTTCTTAAAGATGAAAGCGCTGACCTAACGGATTCTCAATTGTCTCGAGCGTTTCCACCAAGGAGTCCTAAAAACTAGAGCTTTTCTAGCGGGCTAGGCTTTCAAACCCTGGCTGATTCTGAGCTAGGATGGGGCCTTGCTTGTTCCTGTGTCCTTCATGCTCCTCTTGCACTGGGCTGATGACCTCACGCCCCACTGTACGTACAAGGAGCTGGGACTGGAGTGTGACAACTGGCCTCCGCAGGTCAGTGGTGGAAAAGTGTCATCAATGCCCTTCTCAATGCAGGGAGGCAGGGGCTTCATCTCATGTCCCGTGGACATGTTTTCTGGAGAGGCTGATCCTTGGAGGAAGACGTCAAGGGTGGAAAAGCAGAGGAGCAGTGAAAGAGGAAGGCCCTTAAGGAGGGGGGTTGGCATGGTGGCTGCGACAGTGGGCTGCAACGTGACAACAATTGTGAAGATGGTGCCAACTTTAGTTTTAAATTTGTCATTGCGATTTGGGTGAGTCCTGGCCGGGCCCATTTGTTCCCCATTTGACAATCCGTACACATTAACAAAGCAGTCACAACACTCATCGTGATACTACAAATCCCTTTTCTCCTTTGGAGGATCCAAGTTAAAAAAAAATGAGCCCATAGCTTTTGAAACCCTGAACCACGGGACCAATGTGGAGGGTTATTCCCATGCTGCAGCGTTCTCTCAGAACATGGGCTGCCATCCCAGAATGCAACAGCACTGATCCCTCTTCCTCCCCACATTCTCCATTCCCCCACCCCAGCCCACCCCGCCACCCTTCTTTCCTGCCCAAGTTGTATTTCGGGACCCTCATGATGATCCAGGGCCTGGGAGAAGTCTCAAGAGTGAAGCCTAACCCTACAACTGTCTCATGTTGTCCCTTTAGATTGTTTGGCTCCGTCACCTGGAAGCACTACTTTCCACTCGAAAACGCAGAATTTGCTGAACAGATGAATGCATGTCTCCACCCCCAACCCCACCCTCACTTCATGCCACATTCAACAAATGCCGCATGGAAAAGGAACACATGGTGCCACCCCGCCCCTTGCTGATGCTGGACATCCCAACACTTAGCACTGGGGCCCGATGCTAACAACAGTGGCCTCTGGAGGACATGGGGGGCCCGTGGCCCTTTGGTACAGAGGACAGACAGTCTTTCTGACCCCAAGACTCTCTGTCCACACTCATTCCCCCACAGCACCCATCTCTCTTCAGGAATGTCTGCGTCTCCATGTCCCCGCTGGCCACCTTGTCACACTGGGCAGCTGGGGGCACTCATAGATCTGCCAATTTGTTTTCCCCACAGCGACACGCTGTTCTTTGCGCTTCCTCTATTACAGATCGGTGAGCCAGGCTGCCCCGGGGGCCAGGGTTGACCCTCACAGATTGGGCTTCCCGCAAAGCCAGTGACTGTTTGGGAAAGAACTTCTGGTCTCTAGGCAGGTTCTCTCCGTCTCAGCACTGCTGCCCTCCCGGGCCAGGCTCGGCACATGTATTGGATGTGAAGCTGCATCCTAGACTTGACCAGCTGAGTTCCAATAGCAGACTTTTCTCCCTCTCCAGATACTGCCAAATATCTCTGGGGACAAGAGGGGTGGACATTGCTTTAGGGGAGCATGCCAGCTCTTTATTAAACCTAAGAACAGAGGACAATTGCCTGCCATTCCCAGAGGGACTAGAATGAACCATTAGACTCGCGTGGGGTAAATAAGGCTGTGTACAGGAAACATATGCTCTGCTCTAAGCTGCCTTTGTGGAAACGCCAGTACATTGTCTTTCTTTGTAAAGAAAAACCTTACACTCTCTGAGCGCACATAGGCACCCAGCAGCCGCAGCCAGGACTCTGCTGCCCAGGAATAACCTTCCACATTTGTCCCCTGTTTCATGGTTCCAAAGGCTATTGGCTCTTTTTTTTTAAACTTGGATCCTCCAGAGGAGAAAAATTATTAATAGTATCATGATTAGTATTATCACTGCTTTATTAAACTCCGTCCTTTTAAAACGCAATTCTGCACGTTTTAAAAGCTTCAGCATCTGATTTATTTTCTCGCTGGAGAAATTAGCAGCACATACTGATGATCTTTCTTTCCTTGGGTTCATAAGTACACAGGATAGAAATCATTTCACGAAGCATTTGCAAACTCTAGTTGGTTACAACCTAGTTCCTTCGCACTCCCTCCCTCTTCCTCCTAATTCCCAGTTGGAGAACAGGAGCTCAATGGGAAAAGTGTGACCAGGAGTGGTTTTTGGCTCTTCCTGAAGATGCTCAACCAGTAGTCTGCATCCTTAATGCCGCTTGGTAATCAGTGCCACACAGCCAGTCCCCAGCCAGCCAGACATCCCCAGCACTCGCCATGCTTTCCCATAGCTTTCTGGACCTTGCAAGCCCTTCACTGATTGCCCAATAATCTGTCTGTGTGTTCCCTGCCCCACTGTTTTGGCCTGCCTTAATCAGAATTCACGGTGGGGCTTCTCACCCCATGAGCGAGTGGATGTTGACCTCAACCATCTACCTTCTGAAACCACTGGCGTGAACTGCTGCATCCTCTTGCCGTCAGCGTTGGTGAGAGAGTGGGCAGGCCTTCTCAGGCATTTGTGCATCTTCAGGTTCTCCCTGGGTGCAGGACGCGCATTACAGAAGACAAGGCTGTATCTATGAGATGAGCAGACTCAGCTACAAGCAGAAACATCCTGGGGCCCCATAGTTATTATTAGTTGCCCTGAAGTTATTAGTTGCTCTGACTCAAAGCCACTCACCCAATCACAGAAAGAAACACGACCCCTCCCAATGGGGCTCTAAAAGGGTCAAAAGTAGGATTGACGGGGAGGGGAGGGGGAAGGGTTTTGTCCATGTAATTTGGAGGTCAATTGCAGAACAAGTAGGTCTGTGCACATGGGGCTTGTGTGTGTGCGCATGGGAAGGTGGTCTGTGACTGTGTGGACACCCCAATGTCTTCTTCTCACCCCCATTGGTCACTTCAGCAGACTGACAATTTCCATTCTTCTTGCACTGCTCCTGGATGATGCACCTTCAGGGTGTTAGTATTCTGCTCAGTAAAACAGGAGCCTTGGTGGCGTAGTGTGTTGGTTTGCTAACTGCCAGGTCAGTCGTTCGAAACTACCAGCCATTCTGAGGACAAAAGAGGGGGCTTTCTACTTCCATAATGATTCATCACCTCAACAACTCAGAAGGGCAGTTCTACCGTGCCCTCGGGGGTCACGGTGAGTTGAACTCGACTGGCTGGCCGGGAGTTTAGTCAGTCAGATGAGGTCACTGGGTGATTGGAAGCCAGCCAGTGGCTCCTCGTGAGGGAGGCCTGGCAATCGGTGAACCCTGGACAGTCTGGAGAATGGGGATTCCGGAGCACATCCCTGCGCTGATGTGGACCCTGCGCATGGACCGAGAGGCAGTTGTGTGAACAGAATAAGGGGATATACTATATGGTTTTAAACCAAGAAAGATGTGTGTCAGGGTTGTATCCTCTCACCATACTTGTTCCATCTGTATACCAAGCAAATCATCTGAGAAGCTGACATATGCAAAGAAGAGTGTGGCATCAGGATAGAGGAAGGCTTATTAACAACTTGTGATATGCAGACAACACAACCTTCCTTGCTGAAAGTGAGGAGGACTTGAAGCACTTGTTGATGAAGATCAAGGATTGCAGCCTTCAGTATAGGGTTCAACCCAATGTAAAGACCCAAATCCTCACAACTGGACCAAATAGGTAACATCATGATCAACCGAGAAGAGGTTGACATGGTAGAAGATGTTGGTTTTCTTGAATTCACAGTTCATGTTCATGGGAGCAGCAGTCAAGAAATCAGAAAATGTATTGCACTGAGTAAATCTGTTGTGCAAGACCTGTTTAGAGCATTGACAAGCAAGGATGTTACTTTAAGGACTAAGGTGCATCTGACCCAAACCATGCTATTTTCCATTGCCTCGTGTGCCTGTGAAGACTGGAGTGACTAAGGGAGAGTGGAGAAGAGTGGATGCATTTGAATCATGGAGCTGAAGAAGGATATTGAAAGTACCACAGACTGCTCGAAACACACACTGATCTGTCTTGAAGAAGTGCAGCCAGAGGGCTCCTCAGAGACAGGGATGGCAAGACTTCATCTTACACACTTTGGACATGTTGTCAGGAGAGACCGGGCCCTGGAGAAGGACATCATGCTTGGCCCAGTGGAGGGACAGTGAAAACAAGGAAAGCCCTCATGGAAATGGACTGGCACCGTGGCGGCAACAATGGGGTCAAGTGCAGGAGGCACGGGCCAGGCCCGCGTTTGTTTCTGTGGTGCATAGGGTCGCTCTGGGTTGGAACCGACTTCATGGCACCTAACCACCACAATAAAGATGATTTTAAACCCAAGCCCAACCCCTTGCTGTTGAGCCAATTCTGACTTGTATTGACCTTATAGGACAGTGTAGGATGGCCCCAGAGCGTCCCCCAAGCTGTAGTATTTACCGAAGCAGATCAACCTGTCTTTTCCCCATGACGTCTCTGGTGGGTTTGAAGGGCCAAGCTTTTGGTTAGCAGTCAAAAGGAGCCAGGGCTCCTGCCCTTGAAGATTACAGCCTAGAAACCTGCAGAAGACCCACTGCTTGTGGCTACTGAGTCCAAATGGACCCAGAGGTGGGGAACAACAGTTTGGAACTTGGAGGAACGGTTGGGGGGCTTGGGACAGAGACAAGGACCCTCAAGGAGAGCGGTTGAGTGAATGGCAGGGGAAAATGTGAAGGCGAGGAGGATCTGGAATCTGTGGCTCGTGGTCCCCATACCACGGGCCCATTGGCCTGACACTGCGGCACAGGTGCTTCCCCCACAGCAGGGGCAGCGCCACAACTCAGAGAATGTGCTCTCTGCTCACAGCTTCCGGCTGTTTCCAAGAGTTCTGCCCACAATGCGTGGTACAGAAGGGCACACCGCACCCTCTGCTGGGCTACGGGCTCCACGGCCACCTGACAGAGCCAGAAGGCTGATCAGCCTTCATCATCGCAGGCCTCTTTCTTTCCCATCCCCTGGCTGGTAGCATCTCTTTCTTTTCGAGAAGCAGACTGTGCCGCGGCCAGCGGACCGAATGAGGACCTCGTGTTCATTCCCTTTGGGGTACTCCCTGCAGGGCAGTTCGCAGCAACCAGGCACCTCTCCCTGAGGCTCCCACAGCTCCAGTGAGGACCCCAGATTTTAGGTCATTGCTGCCTCTAGGCAATGGATGACCACCCCCACCCCCCACCCCTCACTGTACAGCTTTGGGCTTGGAAGGGCTCTGCAGGAAGGGGACGTGGTTTAGGGTGAAAGGAAAGTCATGTGAGGGATCGCAGAGATGCTAAACCCTAAACAGAGAGCAAGGGTGCTGCTGTTGTCTCTGCACGTCAGCTCACGGTGGCCGGAGGGAGGAGTCGGCCTTCTCTAAGGAATCACTTCTCATCAGGATGGTGTGCACACACACCTCTCCCCCACCCACCCACCCCCCAACGACTTCCCTCCTCCATGAATCATGCAGCCCACTCTCAGGGCTGGATTGTAGCGGAGAGGACAACATTGCCTGAAACCCAGAGGACCTCACAACTTGGGTGCACCCTCCAAGTCCACCGGCGCCCACCCCAGTCACCTGGCAGAGCCGCACACAGCATTCCAGAACTGCCCTTCCCCTGGAATGCCACCTGGGGAGTGGGGCTTCAGGGATCCGGAGGCCAACGGTGGGCATGCCGAGAGAGGGGGACTCTTTGTGGGGGCATCGCAGGCAGCCTGGGCGCCTGCAAGGTTGGATGGGCTGGACGCATGGGTGGCTCCCGCTCTGAGGCACAGCACACAAAGATTTGCCCGTTCTTTCCAGCCCTCCCTCTCTTCAGGGGCTCCATTCGTTTTCAGCTGGAAAAGAGACCGTCTTAGTCCCCAAGTGCTGCTGTTTCAGAAGCTCCACCCGTGGGTGGTTTTCACACAGAGATTCTTCTCTCTGGGTTCCGGAAGCAAGATGTCCTGTCAGGGCATCCCCTTGGGGAAGAATCTTTGATGGCGCTGGAGGAAAGCCCTCGTCCCCAGTCTGCCTCTGTGGACCAGGCATGCTTTAGGGAATTCCCTGGGTCTGGGCATCCCTCTTCCCCTGTGTCTAGGAGGGACCTCAGGCCCCAAAGGAGGAGCCTCCCTTCTAGCTCTTCTCTCTGGGCGCTGTCTGGTCCCTCTCTGCTCAGCCTCTCCCTCCTTTCTCTCTTGTAAGAGAAAAGGTGATGTAGGCCGCATGCCAGGGACAATCCTCTGACCTGGAATGAGGATGGGGCCCTGAGTAACGGTGTTGCCTCCGGCCCTAATGCTGCCCCGTGAACTCAGCCAGCATAACCCAATCCTCTTTAAGCAAAGCCGCTAATCACAAGGTTAAGGCATTGAGCCTACTAGGTGCTCCACAAAAGGCGCCCTGGTGGCGTGCAGCAGTTATGGATTGGGCTGCTAATCACAAGGTCAGCAGTTCGAGTCCACCAGCCATTCTGCCAGAGAAAAAGGAGGCTTCTTATTCCTGGAAACAGTTACAGCCTTGTAAATTCACCGAGATAGTTCTACCCCATCCTGTCGGGCCCCTGTGAGTTCAGTGAATGAGAGGCTCCATGGGGGCAGGATGGGGCTTTCTGCTCCTGAACATATTTCCAGTGTCGGAGACACACGGGGACGGGATTACTCTACTGGGCTCACTGAGTCTGAAGTGGCGCAGCAGCAGGGAGTCGGTCTTTATGGGGCCATGCTTCACTACCCCCTCAGAGGTTCAGTTTCACGGCACTTCACAAACGGAGCGCGGTCAAACAACGTGGGGCATGGTGGCCTCCCCAAATTGACACAGATTTTAGGGACACACCCTTAGATCCAATCCATGGTGCCAGGATGCCCACAGGGCAGGGCCTACTCTTCCCTGCAGAGCTTTTCCCAGGTCTCCAGGTGAGGCAAGGTGCAGCTCACCGAGGACTTCTGGCTGCTGGCCCCAGAAGGTAAGGGATGCCATAAATCACATGCTCAGTCTCCATGCCACACCTCCGGGTTTTAAAACTCACTTACTCACTCGGGAGTTCTCACGACTCAGGGAAGTGGCGCCCACTTCCCACCCACACCCCACCTGGCCCTGTGCACAAGGGAGACGGGGGTGGCGGGGAGAAGTTTTTCGAACCCAGCAGGGAGTGCTGGTGGTAGTGGTGGCCTTCAAGTTGACTCTGACTCTTGGCGACCCACTGCTCCCAGGGGTTCAAGGTGGGACCTTTCAGAAGCAGATGCCCGAGAAGCGAGTCCCCTGAGGCTCCTCTGGGTCGGGTGGAACCGCCAACTTTTGAGCAGGTAGTTGAGTACGTAAGTGTTTTCACCCCCACGGGCTCAGGGGGACCTTTCTCCATCAGCGGAGATGCAGGGGAGCAGCGGCACAGGTCCACTGGGGCCGGACCCCCTGCAGGGCCTCGGCAGCCTCCGACCCCAGCCTGCCTCTCGCTTCTCTCCCTCAAGTGTGGGCGCTCTGGTTAAACAGATGTCTAAGAATACACTCCTCCTTTACCCCCAGAGAAAGGAATACATCCCAACACATTAGGCTGTGTGTTCCTAACAGCCACATGCCAGCAACTGGAAAGGCAGTTCTCTGGGGAATAGACAATGAATTCTTTTCCACCACTGTGTCTCAGTGAAGCTCAGCAACAAAAGGAGACTAAAGGACTGACGTGACAACCTGGGTGACTAAGGGCCTGACATACGTGACAATCTGGCTGATTAAGGGCCTGACATATGTGACAACATAGGTGACTAAGGGCCTGACATACGTGACAACCTGGGTGACTAAGGGCCTGACATACGTGACAACCTGGGTGACTAAGGGCCTGACATACGTGACAA